>NC_092281.1:39279184-39426684 GCF_036320965.1 Panulirus ornatus
ATGAATAAAGGCAGAGAGTATGAATTATGTACATGTGTATATATGTATCTGTCTGTGTATGTATATAAATGAATACGTTGAGATGTATAGGTATGTATATTTGCATGTGTGGACGTGTATGTATATACATGTGTATGTGGGTGGGTTGGGCCATTCTTTAGTCTGTTTCCTTGCGCTACCTCGCTAACGCGGGAGACTGCGACAAAGCAAAATAAAATAAATAATGAATATATATATATATATATATATATATATATATATATATATATATATATATATATATATATATATATATATATATATAAATCCCTTGGGATAGGGGAGAAAGAATACTTCCCACGTATTCCCTGCGTGTCGTAGAAGGCGACTAAAAGGGAAGGGAGCGGGGGGCTGGAAATCCTCCCATCTTGTTTTTTTTTGTTTTTCTCAGAGAAGGAACAGAGAAAGGGGCCAGATGAGGATATTCCCTCAAAGGCCCAGTCCTCTGTTCTTAACGCTACCTCGCTAACACGGGAAATGGCGAATAGTATGAAAGAAAAAAAAGAAATATATATATATACATATATATATATATATATATATATATATATATATATATATATATATATATATATATATATATATATATATATATATATATATATATATATATATATATATATATATATATATATAATATATATATATATATATATATATATTTTTTTTTTTTTGCTATGTCGCTGTCTCCCGCGTTTGCGAGGTAGCGCAAAGAAACAGACGGAAGAAATGGCCCAACCCACCCCCATACACATGTATATACATACACGTCCACACACGCAAATATACATACCTACACAGCTTTCCATGCTTTACCCCAGACGCTTCACATGCCCTGATTCAATCCACTGACAGCACGTCAACCCCGGTATACCACATCGATCCAATTCACTCTATTCCTTGCCCTCCTTTCACCCTCCTGCATGTTCAGGCCCCGATCTCACAAAATCTTTTTCACTCCATCTTTCCACCTCCAATTTGGTCTCCCACTTCTCGTTCCCTCCACCTCCGACACATATATCCTCTTGGTCAATCTTTCCTCACTCATTCTCTCCATGTGCCCAAACCATTTCAAAACACCCTCTTCTGCTCTCTCAACCACGCTCTTTTTATTTCCGCACATCTCTCTTACCCTTACGTTACTTACTCGATCAAACCACCTCACACCACACATTTCCTCAAACATCTCATTTCCAGCACATCCACCCTCCTGCGCACAACTTTATCCATAGCCCACGCCTCGCAACCATACAGAATTGTTGGAACCACTATTACTTCAAACATACCCATTTTTGCTTTCCGAGATAATGTTCTCGACTTCCACACATTCTTCAAGGCTCCCAGGATTTTCGCCCCCTCCCCCACCCTATGATCCACTTCCGCTTCCATGGTTCCATCCGCTGCCAGATCCACTCCCAGATATCTAAAACACTTTACTTCCTCCAGTTTTTCTCCATTCAAACTTACCTCCCAATTGACTTGACTCTCAACCCTACTGTACCTAATAACCTTGCTCTTATTCACATTTACTCTTAACTATCTTCTTTCACACACTTTACCAAACTCAGTCACCAGCTTCTGCAGTTTCTCACATGAATCAGCCACCAGCGCTGTATCATCAGCGAACAACAACTGACTCACTTCCCAAGCTCTCTCATTCACAACAGACTTCTTACTTGCCCCTCTTTCCAAAACTCTTGCATTCACCTCCCTAACAACCCCATCCATAAACAAATTAAACAACCATGGAGACATCACACACCCCTGCCGCAAACCTACATTCACTGAGAACCAATCATTTTCCTCTCTTCCTACACGTACACATGCCTTACATCCTCGATAAAAACTTTTCACTGCTTCTAACAACTTTCCTCCCACACCATATATTCTTAATACCTTCCACAGAGCATCTCTATCAACTCTATCATATGCCTTCTCCAGATCCATAAATGCTACATGCAAATCCATTTGCTTTTCTAAGTCTTTCTCACATACATTCTTCAAAGCAAACACCTGATCCACACATCCTCTACCACTTCTGAAACCACACTGCTCTTCCCCAATCTGATGCTCTGTACATGCCTTCACCCTCTCAATCAATACCCTCCCATATAATTTACCAGGAATTCTCAACAAACTTATACCTCTGAGATTTGAGCACTCACTCTTATCCCCTTTGCCTTTGTACAATGGCACTATGCACGCATTCAGCCAATCCTCAGGCACCTCACCATGAGTCATACATACACTGAATAACCTTACCAACCAGTCAATAATACAGTCACCCTCTTTTTTAATAAATTCCACTGCAATACCATCCAAACCTGCTGCCTTGCCGGCTTTCATCTTCCGTAAAGCTTTTACTAACTCTTTTCTGTTTACCAAATCATTTTCCCTAACCCTCTCACTTTGCACACCACCTCGACCAAAACACCCTATATCTGCCACTCTATCATCAAACACATTCAACAAACCTTCAAAATACTCACTCAATCTCTTTCTCACATCACCACTACTTGTTATCACCTCCCTATTTGCGCCCTTCACTGAAGTTACCATTTGCTCCCTTGTCTTACGCACTTTATTTACCTCCTTCCAGAACATCTTTTTATTTTCCCTAAAATTTAATGATACTCTCTCACCCCAACTCTCATTTGCCCTCTTTTTCACCTCTTGCACCTTTCTCTTGACCTCCTGTCTCTTTCTTTTATACATCTCCCACTCAATTGCATTTTTTTTCCTGCAAAAATCGTCCAAATGCCTCTCTCTTCTCTTTCACTAAAAATCTTATTTCTTCATCCCACCACTCACTACCCTTTCTTATCAACCCACCTCCCACTCTTCTCATGCCACAAGCATCTTTTGCGCAATCCATCAATGATTCCCTAAATACATCCCATTCCTCCCCCACTCCCCTTACTTCCATTGTTGTCACCTTTTTCCATTCTGTACTCAGTCTCTCCTGGTACTTCCTCACACAAGTCTCCTTCCCAAGCTCACTTACTCTCACCACCCTCTTCACCCCAACATTCACTCTTCTTTTCTGAAAACGCATACAAATCTTCACCTTAGTCTCCACAAGATAATGATCAGACATCCCACCAGTTGCACCTCTCAGCACATTAACATCCAAAAGTCTCTTTTTCGCGCGCCTGTCAATTAACACGTAATCCAAAAACACACTCTGGCCATTTCTCCTACTTACATACGTATACTTATGTATATCTCGCTTTTTCAACCAGGTATTCCCAATCACCAGTCCTTTTTCAGCACATAAATCTACAAGCTTTTCACTCTTTCCATTTACAACACTGAACACCCCATGTATACCAATTATTCCCTCAACTGCCACATTACTCACCTTTGCATTCAAATCACCCATCACTATAACCCGGTCTCGTGCATCAAAACCACTAACACACTCATTCAGCTGCTCCCAAAACACTTGCCTCTCATTATCTTTCTTCTCATGCCCAGGTGCATATGCACCAACAATCACCCATCTCTCTCCATCAACTTTCAGTTTTACCCATATTAATCGAGAATTTACTTTCTTACATTCTATCACATACTCACACAACTCCTGTTTCAGGAGTACTGCTACTCCTTCCCTTGCTCTTGTCCTCTCACTAACCCCTGACTTTACTCCCACGACATTCCCAAACCACTCTTCCCCTTTACCCTTGAGCTTCGTTTCACTCAGAGCCAAAACATTCAGGCTCCTTTCCTCAAACATACTACCTATCTCTCCTTTTTTCACATCTTGGTTACATCCACACACATTTAGACACCCCAGTCTGAGCCTTCGAGGAGGATGAGCACTCCTCGCGTGACTCCTTCTGTTTCCCATTTATATGTATATATATACATATATACATATGTATATATTTCTTTTTCTTTCAAACTATTCGCCATTTCCCGCATTAGCAAGGTAGCGTTAAGAACAGAGGACTGGGCCTTTGAGGGAATACCCTCACCTGGCCCAATTCTCTGTTCCTTCTTTTGGAAAATTGAAAAAAAAAAAAAAAAAAAACCAAGAGGGGAGGATTTCCAGCCCCCTGCTCCCTTCCCTTTTAGTCGCCTTCTACGACACGCAGGGAATACGTGGGAAGTATTCTTAATCCCCTATATATATATATACATATATACATATATACATATATACATATATACATATATATATATACATATATATGTATATATATGAGTCCACGGGGAAAATGAAACTCGATAAGTTCCCAAGTGCACTTTCGTGTAATAATCACATCATCAGAGGTGCCACAAGAAAGAAATATAACAGTCAGTTGATATACAACGAAGAGACGTAGCTAGGACGCCATTTCGTAAGCATGCGATTGTCCAAGACAGACAACGAGCGTATCATAAACTTATTACGTAGACAAGAAGGTGAATTGTTTACAAATTTTATCAACAAGAAAGTTACCCGATTTGTATAGACCATCACTGATATTAAGATTATAGATCTTTCTTTATCTGTTAATAGAGGATTCAGTGATATTTCTCGTGGTACTGGAGTTAGAGTTAATAACTGAGATGGCATTGCTCTACTCAATAGGTAATGCCGCAAGGAACATAGATCGAAATGATGATAATTTAACTGTCATGTTGAGATGAGTAATAATGTACATATACATTGGTAAGTTTTCTCTATATGCTAAACTTATTTCCTTGCCTTTGGATCACGCAATCTAAAAATGGTAACATACCATTATTTTCATTTTCTACATTAGATTTGATGGAAGGTACTAAACTGTTAAGCAGGGGGAGAAATATTTGTAAATTTTCATTTGTTGGCCAAACACAAAGAACTTCATCTACATACTTACACCAAATTGCATTAGAAGGTAAGATATCCTTTATCAATTTTCTTTCAAAAAATTCCATATAAAGATTACTCAGTGCAGATGAAAGAGGGTTGCCCATTTCCATACCAAATTTTTGAGCATAATAATCTCCATTTAATTGAAATACACAGTCTTTTATAAACAATTTTATCAGCTCAATGAAAACAGACTTTGAAACAGAAATATCATCCAAAACGTCAAATGAATATTCTAAAAGGTCATCAACTGGAACTTTAGTGAAAACTGAGGAAACCTCAAAGCAACAAGTTTGAAATCAGATTAACATTCGTATTGTTAAGCTTGTTAACCTATTCTACATTGTTCATGATATTAGAATTTGATATCTTACCCACTAAAGGGCTTCATAAAGATACTAACCATTTTGACAATCTGTATGTGATGGAGCCTACTGAACTCCCTATACGTCTTGCTGGAAATTTTTTTCTTATGTGTTTTGATAAGTCCATACATATATGGCAATGAAGGGGACAAAGATGACACACTTTTATAAGTGAACCATTACCTTTCAACAACAACTTCAGTTCTTTATTGAAATGGGAATTAACTGCTATTAGGGGATTCTTACTGAGTTGAGAATATGTTGTGTCATCATTTAAAAGATCATTTATTCATGATAAATAATTACTTTTATCCATAATCACAAAAGTGTTAGCCTTATAATGCTTTAGTAATATGTGTACCATTTTCTTTTTTTAATGTGTTAATAGCTCTTATAAATATTTTAGGGCAATTAGGTTTCATTGGTTTTGACAAACTGGCATACCCTAAACACTTACAGATATTAATTTCACCATCAGTTAAATTACTGTATCTAGTACCTTCCATCAAATTTACTGTATAAAACGAAAAGAATGGTATGTTAGCATTTTTAGATTGGATGATCCATAGGCAAGGAAACAAGTTTAAGTTTAGCATATACAGAAAACCTACCAATGCATGCTCATATATCTATTATTACTCATCTTAACACGACGGAGTTAAATTATCATTTCAACTTATGTTTCTTAGGGCATTACGTATTTGCAGTCCAGAGGACATTGATGATGAGTTTGAGAAGATATATTCTATTTGATGTAAGTTAAAGTACCCTAGATCTTTCATTGATAAATCCCTTAAGTCAGCAAAGAAAAAGTTTTATAGAGTTGAGCCCAAACCTTCCATTGACACCAAGAATCTTTTAGTTCTCCCTTATATTAATAATTTCACTTTACTTCCCATGTTGCTTAAATCCTTTAATGTAAATGTTACCTTCAGCAACAATGATACTATAAAGAATATCTTAATCAGGAATTCACCAGAAAATTCTCTTGGATGCATCTATAAAGTGCCATGTGAAAATTATGATAAATTTCATGCTGGCCAGACTGGTAAGGATCTATCTGTTAGACTTAAGCAACATAAATATAGTATAAGAGCGGGACAAGAATCAAATGCCTTGTTTAATCACATTAAAAACTATGATCATTGTACTGACTGGAGTAATGCCGTCTCACTTATTAACCCTAACTCTATTACACGAGAAATATCACTGAATCTTCTATTATTACACACACAAAAAAGTATAATCTTAATATTAGTGATGGTCTATACAAATTATATAACTTTATTGTTGATAGACTTTGTAAAATGATAAGTTTATGAACGCTCGTTGTATGTTTTGGACAATCGCATGTTTACCAAATGGCGTCCTAGCTTCGTCTCTTCGATGTCTTCCCTGATGTAATTATTACACGAAAGTGCACTTGGGAACTTAACGTGTTTCATTTTCCCCGTGGACTCATAGGAATATCTAGATCACGCGCAAAAATTTTGATCCTTTCCAATATTTTTTTTTTCTTTTTCTCGCTGTCTCCCGCGTTTGCGAGGTAGCGCAAGGAAACAGACGAAAGAAATGGCACAACCCACCCCCATACACATGTATATACATACGTCCACACACGCAAATATACATACCTACACAGCTTTCCATGGTTTACCCCAGACGCTTCACATGCCCTGATTCAATCCACTGACAGCACGTCAACCCCGGTATACCACATCGATCCAATTCACTCTATTCCTTGCCTCCTTTCACCCTCCTGCATGTTCAGGCCCCGATCACACAAAATCTTTTTCACTCCATCTTTCCACTTCCAATTTGGTCTCCCACTTCTCCTCGTTCCCTCCACCTCCGACACATATATCCACTTGGTCAATCTTTCCTCACTCATTCTCTCCATGTGCCCAAACCATTTCAAAACACCCTCTTCTGCTCTCTCAACCACGCTCTTTTTATTTCCACACATCTCTCTTACCCTTACGTTACTCACTCGATCAAACCACTTCACACCACACATTGTCCTCAAACATCTCATTTCCAGCACATCCATCCTCCTGAGCACAACTCTATCCATAGCCTACGCCTCGCAACCATACAACATTGTTGGAACCACTATTCTTTCAAACATACCCATTTTTGCTTTCCCAGATGATGTTCTCGACTTCCACACATTCTTCAAGGCTCCCAGGATTTTCGCCCCCTCCCCCACCCTATGATCCACTTCCGCTTCCATAGTTCCATCCGCTGCCAGATCCACTACCAGATATCTAAAACACTTTACTTCCTCCAGTTTTACTCCATTCAAACTTACCTCCCAGTTGACTTGACCCTCAACCCTACTGTACCTAATAACCTTGCTCTTATTCACATTTACTCTTAACTTTCTTCTTTCACACACTTTACCAAACTCAGTCACCAGCTTCTGCAGTTTCTCACATGAATCAGCCACCAGCGCTGTATCATCAGCGAACAACAACTGACTCACTTCCCAAGCTCTCTCATCCCCAACAGACTTCATACTTGCCCCTCTTTCCAAAACTCTTGCATTTACCTCCCTAACAACCCCATCCATAAACAAATTAAACAACCATGGAGACATCACACACCCCTGCCGCAAACCTACATTCACTGAGAACCAATCACTTTCCTCTCTTCCTACACGTACACATGCCTTACATCCTCGATAAAAACTTTTCACTGCTTCTAACAACTTGCCTCCCACACCATATATTCTTAATACCTTCCACAGAACATCTCTATCAACTCTATCATATGCCTTCTCCAGATCCATAAATGCTACATACAAATCCATTTGCTTTTCTAAGTATTTCTCACATACATTCTTCAAAGCAAACACCTGATCCACACATCCTCTACCACTTCTGAAACCACACTGCTCTTCCCCAATCTGATGCTCTGTACATGCCTTCACCCTCTCAATCAATACCCTCCCATATAATTTACCAGAAATACTCAACAAACTTATACCTCTGTCATTTGAGCACTCACTTTTATCCCCTTTGCCTTTGTACAATGGCACTATGCACGCATTCCCCCAATACTCAGGCACCTCACCATGAGTCATACATACATTAAATAACCTTACCAACCAGTCAGTGATACAGTCACCCCCTTTTTTAATGGATGTGCTGGAAATGAGATGTTTGAGGACAATATGTGGTGTGAGGTGGTTTGATCGAGTAAGTAACGTAAGGGTAAGAGGGATGTGTGGAAATAAAAAGAGCGTGGTTGAGAGAGCAGAAGAGGGTGTTTTGAAATGGTTTGGACACATGGAGAGAATGAGTGAGGAAAGATTGACCAAGAGGATATATGTGTCGGAGGTGGAGGGAACGAGGAGAAGTGGGAGACCAAATTGGAGGTGGAAAGATGGAGTGAAAAAGATTTTGTGTGATCGGGGCCTGAACATGCAGGAGGGTGAAAGGAGGCAAGGAATAGAGTGAATTGGATCGATGTGGTATACCGGGGTTGACGTGCTGTCAGTGGATTGAATCAGGGCATGTGAAGCGTCTGGGGCAAACCGTGGAAACCTGTGAAGGTATGTATATTTGCGTGTGTGGACTTGTATGTATATACATGTGTATGGGGGTGGGTTGGGCCATTTCTTTCGTCTGTTTCGTTGCGCTACCTCGCAAACGCGGGAGACAGCGACAAAGCAAAAAAAAAAAAAAAAATATATATATATATATATATATATATATATATATATATATATATATATATATAATAAGCATAATAAGCATAATAAGCATGATAAATACATACCTGTCTATCCTATTAACTCCCAAATCTCATCTTCAAGATCTTGTTTAACGTCCTTTCCTTGATAAACATTCATGTGAAGATAAAACCATTACTATAGAAATGAAAAGAGTCTTCCTCAAATGTGGGTTTTACATTTCCTTATGAGTATAGCATTAGATCTTTACAGTATATCAGGCAATCTTGCTCATGGATTTGCTCTCTTTTCTAGATTCAGCTTATATGAAGCTAAGGTTTCCAGTGTGAGTGTCTATTAGTAAAGGATTTAATCGCATAATACTTATTTTCCAGAGGTATTATCTCTGTTTATAAATCTATCGTTTTCAATTTGCCCCAAAACTCTTTCTTTTTCTGTTTCTATTTTTCGTAGTATTCTAACCATCTGTACCATGATTATCTTATATTCTTCTAGGTAGTTGTTCACCATTTGTGCCTTCTTCAGTTAACTGTTTATAATTTCATGGTTTACATAAAAAATTTGCTTTCCAGATTTTATATTTGTATATTCTATTTTTCATTTGTTTGTTTATTCCATTCTTGTATGACAAACAACTCATTTCTTTTTAAGTTTCTCTTGAAATTTGTGAAACATTTATTTGTTATTTCTGAAGGCAAAGCTTTTAAGGATTGGCACTTTGCAATATATCATAGATTTTTACTGGTTTTAGATTATGTTAATCTTGATAGTCTGTAAAATCCACTTCTGTAACTGTTAATGACTCCATTATATTGAAGACTTTGAGACATTTTGTATTTTTCTACATATTTGCTGTAGTACATTTTCCAATTTGTTTTTACGGTACATGTGATAGATTCAGATGTTGCTCAACCTGTATACAGCAGTGCAATATTCATAGATACAAATCTCCTCAATGGAGGTCTAAAGATATGTTTGAAAATGTGTCATACCCTCATGAATACTGTCTGATACTGTATGTTCTGACTCTTAGTTGGCTCTTAGTTACTCTGCTATACCTTATTTTTTTGTTGTTGTTGAGATGGCTGGTTTTTGAAGCCTTTTTTAATACCATTCCTTACTAGCAATGTAGTTTTGATATGACTGTTAATTGCTGACACATCTCATGAGCTCTTCTGGACAAAGCTCTTAAGGTCTTGAATTATCGTTTCCTACCCATCCATTGTACTTGAATCTGTTTCCATTGAGTTCGCTTCTTACGTATTACATGAGTCTTGGTTATTCCTCCACTACACCTGCAGCATGATGAAATAGATGCTCGATTAGAAGAAACCACCCCACTCCCAATGCTGCCCCTCACCTGTGGCCAGAGGACAGTCGAGGATGCCCCTGCCGCGCCAATGGAGAGACCCAAAATCGTCAGTGGAGTCACACCTCAGCCTGGGGCTCACCCCTGGATGGTCAGTGAGCACAACCTGTTCAGTTCATGATGAATCCCCACCATCATGCCTTTTCTTCCCTCTGTATCAGCCTTTCTATGTTTTTCTGTCATATCCTTAAGCCAGAATTCCACAAATCTAAAGATATATGCCTCCAGAATCATAAAGATTTAATAACTTAAAACTGAATCTTAAATCTATAAAGATTTTACTTTCATAACCTCAGAGTTGAAGATTTCGGGTCAGTATATGAATTTCTATATATTGTAACATGATATTTGACACTACTATATACATACGTACTTATATTATTTTCTACATTCTACTTCTGGAAGGCATGTATAGAGCATCAGATTGGGGAAGAGCAGTGCGGTTTCAGAAGTGGTAGAGGATGTGTGGATCAGGTGTTTGCTTTGAAGAATGTATGTGAGAAATACTTAGAAAAGCAAATGGATTTGTATGTAGCATTTATGGATCTGGAGAAGGCATATGATAGAGTTGATAGAGATGCTCTGTGGAAGGTATTAAGAATATATGGTGTGGGAGGCAAGTTGTTAGAAGCAGTGAAAAGTTTTTATCGAGGATGTAAGGCATGTGTACGTGTAGGAAGAGAGGAAAGTGATTGGTTCTCAGTGAATGTAGGTTTGCGGCAGGGGTGTGTGATGTCTCCATGGTTGTTTAATTTGTTTATGGATGGGGTTGTTAGGGAGGTAAATGCAAGAGTCCTGGAAAGAGGGGCAAGTATGAAGTCTGTTGGGGATGAGAGAGCTTGGGAAGTGAGTCAGTTGTTGTTCGCTGATGATACAGCTCTGGTGGCTGATTCATGTGAGAAACTGCAGAAGCTGGTGACTGAGTTTGGTAAAGTGTGTAGAAGTAGAAAGTTAAGAGTAAATGTGAATAAGAGCAAGGTTATTAGGTACAGTAGGGTTGAGGGTCAAGTCAATTGGGAGGTGAGTTTGAATGGAGAAAAACTGGAGGAAGTGAAGTGTTTTAGATATCTGGGAGTGGATCTGTCAGCGGATGGAACCATGGAAGCGGAAGTGAATCATAGGGTGGGGGAGGGGGCGAAAATTCTGGGGGCCTTGAAAAATGTGTGGAAGTCGAGAACATTATCTCGGAAAGCAAAAATGGGTATGTTTGAAGGAATAGTGGTTCCAACAATGTTGTATGGTTGCGAGGCGTGGGCTATGGATAGAGTTGTGAGCAGGAGGATGGATGTGCTGGAAATGAGATGTTTGAGGACAATGTGTGGTGTGAGGTGGTTTGATCGAGTAAGTAACGTAAGGGTAAGAGAGATGTGTGGAAATAAAAAGAGCGTGGTTGAGAGAGCAGAAGAGGGTGTTTTGAAATGGTTTGGGCACATGGAGAGAATGAGTGAGGAAAGATTGACCAAGAGGATATATGTGTCGGAGGTGGAGGGAACGAGGAGAAGAGGGAGACCAAATTGGAGGTGGAAAGATGGAGTGAAAAAGATTTTGTGTGATCGGGGCCTGAACATGCAGGAGTGTGAAAGGAGGGCAAGGAATAGAGTGAATTGGAGCGATGTGGTATACAGGGGTTGACGTGCTGTCAGTGGATTGAATCAAGGCATGTGAAGCGTCTGGGGTAAACCATGGAAAGCTGTGTAGGTATGTATATTTGCGTGTGTGGACGTGTGTATGTACATGTTTATGGGGGGGGGGGGGCATTTCTTTCGTCTGTTTCCTTGCGCTACCTCGCAAACGCGGGAGACAGCGACAAAGTAAAAAAAAAAAAAAAAAAAAAAAAAAAAAAAAAAACTTCTGGAAGTCTTAAAGGTTGTGACTTTCGAATTTCAAAAGCCTTTTATATTTCAAGAATAAGAAATCAGCTTTTAAGGAGCCCGACAGTTTAAGGTGACAGCACAACTTCTTGCCCAACAAATTTGTTGGCCTGTAGTAGACATCCTCATTCTCCCTGTCTTACCCAGACACTCTGATGTGCTACGCAGTCCCCCATGTCTTTCCCAGACATTCTCTAGGACCAGACAGACTCTCATGTCTTTCTTAGACATTTTGTTAGACCGCATAGATTTCTATGTCTTGTTCAGACAGTCTGCTGGACTGCCTCATCAGATGGACAGCAAACCCAACCACTGGGGTTATGGTGAACATTGAGACATTCAGGTAATTAGTTATAGGTCGCTAATCCATGACACACAATGTAACCTTCTCTACTGCTGCCAGAACCTTCTTCACCGTGCCTGCACTTCAAGCAGCTGTATCATCCAGGGAAAGATAGAGATAAATATTTCATTTTACTGAATTTTAGCAGAGTTCTAAGGGAATGGGTTGGTACGTTTCCTACTTAAAATCGGATTTATGACCTCTCTGGCATAGAGTTCACTCTGAGCTCGGAGTTGGCCACACCTAATGATTCTAACTAACATGAAGGTGAACACAGTCAGGATTTGGTAACATATGGATCATTCGTGTGGATACGAGAGGCAGTTTGATGAGAGACTTAGTGTGTTTCAGATGTTTGGTCATTGCAATCGGGAACAAAGAGAAGGTTATTTGTTTAGATGCTCTGGATCACTATGGAGTGAGTTTCTTGAATCACATCATCAGTGGAGAAAGATATGAATACCCAGGGACCAGGGCGTTGTGTTGAGAGGTTCTTTGAAATTTACAGTGAAGGAGAAAAGGCGTGGGGGCCTCAAAACTTAGCGGGGATGGTAGGAATAGCAAGGACGTAGTTTAATAGAATTTCATAAATCACTGGAGCTTCAAGATGTGTAATGGAAAAGGTAAAGACCATTGACTCCCAGACCCTGGGTCGCCACCCCACATGGGGTAGCAAACCTCATCACAGAGGATAGTAGAGAACCCATGAGGTCACTGGGGTCGCAGTTGTCTTCTCAAAGATTACAGACGTTGGTAAAGAACTGGATGTAATGGAAAATATTTCGCGATTGGTAAACTTGATTTAGGTTACTTTACGTCAATATATTTTGTGCCTTTGCCATCGATAATTATGACGATATATATATATATATATATATATATATATATATATATATATATATATATATATATATATATATATATATATATATTTTTTTTTTGTCGCTGTCTCCTACGTTTGCGAGGTAGCGCAAGGAAACAGACGAAAGAAATGGCTCAACCCACCTCCATACACATGTATAACATACACGTCCACACACGCAAATATACATACCTACACAGCTTTCCATGGTTTACCCCAGACACTTCACATGCCCTGGTTCAATCCATTGACAGCACGTCGACCTCGGTATACCACATCGTTCCAGTTCACTCTATTCCTTGCACGCCTTTCACCCTCCTGCATGTTCAGGCCCCGATCACTCAAAATCATTTTCACTCCATCTTTCCACCTCCAATTTGGTCTCCCACTTCTCGTTCCCTCCACCTCTGACACATACATCCTCTTTGTCAATCTTTCCTCACTCATTCTCTCCATATGACAAAACCATTTCAAAACACCCTCTCCTGCTCTCTCAACCACACTCTTTTTATTTCCACACATCTCTCTTACCCTTACATTACTTACTCGATCAAACCACCTCACACCACATATTGTCCTCAAACATCTCATTTCCAACACATCCACCCTCCTGCGCACAACTCTATCCATAGCTCACGCCTCGCAACCATACAACATTGTTGGAACCACTATTCCTTCAAACATACCCATTTTTGCTTTCCGAGATAATGTTCTCGACTTCCAAACATTCTTCAAGGCTTCCAGAATTTTCGCCCCCTCCCCCACCCTATGAGTCACTTCCGCTTCCATGGTTCCATCCGCTGCCATATCCACTCCCAGATATCTAAAACACTTTACTTCCTCCAGTTTTTCTCCATTCAAACTTACCTCCCAATTGACTTGACCCTCAACCCCACTGTACCTAATTACCTTGCTCTTATTTACATTTACTCTTAACTTTACTCTTTCAGACACTTTACCAAACTCAGTCACCAGCTTCTGCAGTTTCTTACATGAATCAGCCACCAGCGCTGTATCGTCAGCGAACAACAACTGACTCACTTCCCAAGCTCTCTTATCCCCAACGGGACTGAATACTTGCCCTCTTTCCAAAACTCTTGCATTCACCTCCCTGACAACCCCATCCATAAACAAATTAAACAACCATGGAGACATCACACACCCCTGTCGCAAACCTACATTCACTGAGAACCAATCACTTTCCTCTGTTCCTATACGTACACATGCCTTACATCCTCGATAAAAACTTTACACTGCTTCTAACAACTTGCCTCCCACAGCATATATTCTTAATACCTTCCACAGAGCATCTCTATCAACTCTATCATAGTCTTCTCCAGATCCATAAATGCTACCTACAAGTCCATTTGCTTTTCTAATTATTTCTCACATACATTCTTCAAAGCAAACACCTGATCCACACATCCTCTACCTCTTCTGAAACCACACTGCTTTTCCCCAATCTGATGCTCTGTACATTCCTTCACCCTCTCAAACAATACCCTTCCATATAATTTACCAAGAATACTCAACAAACTTATACCTCTATAATATGAGCACTCACTCTTATCCCCTTTGCCTTTGTACAATGGCACTATGCAAGCATTCCGCCAATCTTCAGGCACCTCACCATGAGTCATACATACATTAAATAACCTTACCAACCAGTCAACAATAAAGTCACCCACTTTTTTAATAAATTCCACTGCAATATCATCCAAACCTGCTGACTTGCCGGCTTTAATCTACCGCAAAGCTTTCACTACCTCTTCCCTATTTACCAAATCATTTTCCCTAACCCTCTCACTTTGCACACCACCTCGACCAAAACACCCTATATATGCCACTCTATCATCAAACACATTCAACAAACCTTCAAAATACTCACTCAATCTCCCTCTCATATCACCACTATTGTTATCACCTCCCCATTAGCCCCCTTCACTGAAGTTCCCATTTGCTCCCTTGTCTTATGCCCTTTATTTACCTCCTTCCAAATTATCTTTTTATTCTTCCTTAAATATAATGATACTCTCTCACCCCCAACTCACATTTGCCCTCTTTTTCACATCTAGCAATTTTTTTTCTTGACATCCTGCCTCTTCCTCTTATACATCTCCCACTCATATATATATATATATATATATATATATATATATATATATATATATATATATATATATATATATATATTTATATACACATGAGAGGGTGAAGGCATGTATAGAGCATCTGACTGGGGAAAAGGATGTGTGGATCAGGTGTCTGCTTTGAAGAATCTATGTGAGAAATACTTAGAAAAGCTAATGGATTTGTATGTATCATTTATGGATCTGGAGAAGGCATATGACAGAGTTGATAGAGATGCTCTGTGGAACATACTAAGAATATATGGTGTGGGAGGCAAGTTGTTAGAAGAAGTGAAAAGTTTTTATCGAGGATGTAAGGCATGTGTACGTGTAGGAAGAGAGGGAAGTGATTGGTTCTCAGTGAATGTAGGTTTGCGGTAGGGGTGTGTGATGTTTCCAAGGTTGTTTAATTTGTTTATGGATGGGGTTGTTAGGGAGGTGAATGCAAGAGTTTTGGAAAGAGGGGCAAGTATGCAGTCTCTTGGGGATGAGAGAGCTTGGGAAGTGAGTCAGTTGTTGTTCGCTGATGATACAGCGCTGGTGGCTGATTCATGTGAGAAACTGCAGAAGATGGTGACTGAGTTTGGTAAAGTGTGTGAAGAAGAAAGTTAAGAGTAAATGTGAGTAAGAGCAAGGTTAGTAGGTACAGTAGGGTTGAGGGTCAAGTCAATTGGGAGATAAGTTTGAATGGAGATAAAGTGGAGGAGGTAAAGTGTTTTATATATCTGGGAGTGGATCTGGCAGCGGATGGAACCATGGAAGCGGAAGTGAATCATAGGTTGGGGGAGGGGGCGAAAATCCTGGGAGCCTTGAAGAATGTGTGCAAGTCGAGAACATTATCTCGGAAAGCAAAAATGGGTATGTTTGAAGGAATAGTGGTTCCAACAATGTTGTATGGTTGCGAGGCGTGGGCTATGGATAGAGTTGTGCGTAGGAGGGTGGATGTGCTGGAAATGAGATGTTTGAGGACAATGTGTGGTGTGAGGTGGTTTGATCGAGTAAGTAACGTAAGGGTAAGAGAGATGTGTGGAAATAAATAGAGCGTGGTTGAGAGAGCAGAAGAGGGTGTTTTGAAATGGTTTGGGCACATGGAGAGAATGAGTGAGGAAAGATTGACCAAGAGGATATATGTGTCGGAGGTGGAGGGAAGGAGGAGAAGTAGGAGACCAAATTGGAGGTGGAAAGATGGAGTGAAAAAGATTTTGTGTAATCGGGGCCTGAACATGCAGGAGGGTGAAAGGAGGGCAAGGAATAGAGTGAATTCGATCGATGTGGTATACCGGGGTTGACGTGCTGCAAGTGGATTGAATCAGGGCATGTAAGGCGTCTGGGGTAAATCATGGAAAGTTGTGGGGGGCCTGGATGTGGAAAGGGAGCTGTGGTTTCGGGCATTATTGCGTGGCAGCTAGAGACTGAGTGTGAACGAATGGGGCTTTTCTTGTCTTTTCCTAGTGCTACCTTGCACACATGAGGAGGGAGGGGGAAGGTATTCCATGTGTGGCGATGTGGCGATGGGAGTGAATGGGGGCAGACTGTGTGAATTGTGTGCATGGGTATATATGTATGTGTCTGTGTATGTATATATATGTGTACATTGAGATGTATTGGTATGTATATTTGCGTGTGTGGACGTGTGTGTGTATACATTGTGTATGAGGGTGGGTTGGGCCATTTCTTTCGTCTGTTTCCTTGCGCTACCTCGCAAACGCGGGAGACAGCGACAAAGCAAAATAAAATAAAATAAATAATATATATATATATATATATATATATATATATATATATATATATATATATATATATATATATATGTATATTTCTTTTCTTTCAAACTGTTCGCCATTTCCCGCATTAGCGAGGTAGCGTTAAGAACAGAGGACTGGGCCTTTGAGGGAATACCCTCACCTGGCCCAATTCTCTGTTCCTTCTTTTGGAAAATATATATATATATATATATATATATATATATATATATACATTGGAAAGGATCACAATTTTGTGCGTGATCAAGATATTCCTATGAGTCCACGGGGAAAATGAAACACGAAAAGTTCCCAAGTGCACTTTCGTGTAATAATCACATCATCAGGGGAGACACAAGAAAGGAATATAACAGTCAGTTGATATACATCGAAGAGACGAAGCTAGGACGCTATTTGGTAAACGTGTGATTGTCCAAAACATACAACGAGCGTTCATAAACTTATCATTTTTCAAATCTTATCAACAATAGATAGATTGAAATGATGACATGACAGAGGTAAATTATCATCATTTCAATCTATGTTCCTAAGGGCATTACGTATTTGCAGTCCAGAGTTTATTGATGATGAGTTTGAGAAGATATATTCTATTGGATCTAAGTTAAAGTACCCTAGATCTTTCATTGATAAATCCCTTAAGTTAGCAAAGAAATCATTTTATAGAGTTGAGCCCAAACCTCCCATTGACACCAAGAATCTTTTAGTTCTCCCTTTTAATGATAATTTCACTTTGCTTCCCATGTTGCTTAAATCCTTTAATGGAAATGTTGCCTTTAGCAACAATAATACTAAAAAGAATATATAAATCAGGAATTCACCAGAAAATTCTCTTGGTTGCACCTATAAAGTTCCTTGTGGAAACTGTGATAAATTTTATGTTGGTCAGACTGGTAAGGATCTTTCTGTTAGACTTAAGCAACATAAATATAGTATAAGAACGGGACAAGAATCAAATGCCTTGCTTAATCATGTTAAAAACTATGATCATTGTATTGACTGGAGTAACGCCATCTCAGTTGTTAACTCTAACTCTGTTACCAAGAGAAATGTCATTGAATCTTCTATTATTAAATACACAAAGAATTATAATCTTAATATTAGTGATGGTCTGTACAAATTAGATAACTTTATTGTTGATAAGATCTGTAAAATGATAAGTTTATGAACGCTCGTTGTATGTTTTGGACAATCACATGTTTACCAAATGGCGTCCTAGCTTCGTCTCTTCGACGTATATCAACTGACTGTTATATTCCTCTCTTGTGTCTCTCCTGATGATGTGATTATTTAACGAAAGTGCACTTGGGAATGTTTCGTGTTTCATTTTCCCCGTGGACTCATAGGAATATATATATATATATATATATATATATATATATATATATATATATATATATATATATATATATATATATATATATATATATATATATGTATATATATATATATATATATATATATATATATATATATATATATATATATATACGAATAAAGTGTATATGAACGCGCACCTTCATAGAACATACAAAGCTCCAACAGCCAGGATCGAACCTGGGACACCTTGTGCTAGAGGCAGGCATGCTAACCGCTAGGCTAAGGGACTGTAGAATAGGAAACAACTATTCGAAATACTAAGTACTCGAATACCCTTCGTCTCACAATGGTGAGCAACGGGGTCTATCGGTTGTTTCCGAACAGAACACATAGCCAGCTGATAGCGTTTTACCGAACCTGACTGTACAACGCGGAGTTATATGAATACGAATAAAGTGCTTCTTGCACAAGGGGTCCCAGGTTCGATCCTGGCTGTTGGAGCTTTGTATGTTCTATGAAGGTGCGCGTTCATATACACTTTATTCGTATTCATTTAACTCCGCGTTGTACAGTCAGGTTCGGTAAAACGCTATCAGCTGGCTATGTGTTCTGTTCGGAAACAACCAATAGACCCCGTTGCTCACCATAGTGAGACGAAGGGTATTCGAGTACTTAGTATTTCGAATAGTTGTTTCCTATTATACAGTCCCTTAGCCTAGCGGTTAGCATGCCTGCCTCTTGCACAAGGGGTCCCAGGTTCGATCGTGGCTGTTGGAGCTTTGTATGATATATATATATATATATATATATATATATATTTTTTCCAAAAGAAGGAACAGAGAAGGGGCCAGGTGAGGATATTCCCTTAGAGGCCCAGTCCTCTGTTCTTAACGCTACCTCGCTAACGCGAGAAATGACTAATAGTATGAAAGAAAGAAAAGAAAGATATATATATATATATATATATATATATATATATATATATATATATATATATATATATATATATATATATATGTATGTTGAATACCACATTCAGAATGAGTATTTGAAACAGGCCAAGATCATGGGTATGTGTGGAAACTGTACCTGTAATCATAATGTAAAATGGACAAAAACTGTGATGCTGTTTCCTGTGGGGTGGAGTAGCTACAGGAATGGATGAAGGCAAGCAAGAATATCGAGACAGACTTCCCCAGAACTTTTAAAGGGGAAGTAAATGTTTATAGTTGTGTTAATGGAGTGATAGTTTTCATGCATGGTGTTTTTGACAAGAAAATAGTGAAGTTGGAAAAAAATGTAGCTTAGACATTGAAGCTTATTGACACAGTGGTGAAATTGATGAGAACTGCTATTGACGTTTGTGTGAATAAATTGTACATTTCCTTTCCATAGCCAGAGGTTGAACCATTATGTGACATTCATTTTTTTCATTCATTTCAAGCTAAAAGTTTGTTTTCTAAATTGTTTCTTACATTTTTCATATGTATATATATGTATGTGTGTGTGTGTGTGTGTATGTGCGTGTGTGTGTGTGTGTGTGTGTGTATGTATATATATATGTATATTATCCCTGGGGATAGGGGTGAAAGAATACTTCCCACGTATTCCTCGCGTGTCGTAGAAAGCGACTAGAGGGGACGGGAGCGGGGGGCCGGAAATCCTCCCCTCCTTGTATTAACTTTCTAAAATGGGAAACAGAAGAAGGAGTCACGCGGGGAGTGATCATCCTCCTCGAAGGCTCAGAGTGGGGTGCCTAAATGTGTGTGGATGTAACCAAGATGTGAAAAAAGGAGAGATAGGTAGTATGTTTGAGGAAAGGAACCTGGATGTTTTGGCTCTGAGTGAAACGAAGCTCAAGGGTAAAGGGGAAGAGTGGTTTGGAAATGTCTGGGGAGTGAAGTCAGGGGTTAGTGAGAGGACAAGAGCAAGGGAAGGAGTAGCAATACTCCTGAAACAGGAGTTGTGGGAGTATGTGATAGAATGTAAGAAAGTAAATTCTCGATTAATATGGGTAAAATTGAAAGTTGATGGAGAGAGGTGGGTGATTATTGGTGCATATGCACCTGGGCATGAGAAGAAAGATCATGAGAGGCAAGTGTTTTGGGAGCAGCTAAATGAGTGTGTTAGCGGTTTTGATGCACGAGACCGGGTTATAGTGATGGGTGATTTGAATGCAAAGGTGAGTAATGTGGCAGTTGAGGGAATAATTGGTATGCATGGGGTGTTCAGTGTTGTAAATGGAAATGGTGAAGAGCTTGTAGATTTATGTGCTGAAAAAGGACTGATGATTGGGAATACCTGGTTTAAAAAGCGAGATATACATAAGTATACTTATGTAAGTAGGAGAGATGGCCAGAGAGCGTTATTGGATTACGTGTTAATTGACAGGCGTGCGAAAGAGAGACTTTTGGATGTTAATGTGCTGAGAGGTGCAACTGGAGGGATGTCTGATCATTATCTTGTGGAGGCTAAGGTGAAGATTAGTATGGGTTTTCAGAAAAGAGGAGTGAATGTTGGGGTGAAGAAGGTGGTGAGAGTAAGTGAGCTTGGGAAGGAGACCTGTGTGGGGAAGTACCAGGAGAGACTGTGTACAGAATGGAAAAAGGTGAGAACAATGGAAGTAAGGGGAGTGGGGGAGGAATGGGATGTATATAGGGAATCAGTGATGGATTGCGCAAAAGATGCTTGTGGCATGAGAAGAGTGGGAGGTGGGCTGTTTAGAAAGGGTAGTGAGTGGTGGGATGAAGAAGTAAGAGTATTAGTGAAAGAGAAGAGAGAGGCATTTGGACGATTTTTGCAGGGAAAAAATGCAATTGAGTGGGAGAAGTATAAAAGAAAGAGACAGGAGGTCAAGAGAAAGGTGCAAGAGGTGAAAAAAAGGGCAAATGAGAGTTGGGGTGAGAGACTATCAGTAAATTTTAGGGAGAATAAAAAGATGTTCTGGAAGGAGGTAAATAGGGTGCGTAAGACAAGGGAGCAAATGGGAACTTCAGTGAAGGGCGTAAATGGGGAGGTGATAACAAGTAGCGGTGATGTGAGAAGGAGATGGAATGAGTATTTTGAAGGTTTGTTGAATGTGTCTGATGACAGAGTGGCAGATATAGGGTGTTTTGGTCGAGGTGGTGTGCAAAGTGAGAGGGTTAGGGAAAATGATTTGGTAAACAGAGAAGAGGTAGTAAAAGCTTTGCGGAAGATGAAAGCCGGCAAGGCAGCAGGTTTGGATGGTATTGCAGTGGAATTTATTAAAAAAGGGGGTGACTGTATTGTTGACTGGTTGGTAAGGTTATTTAATGTATGTATGACTCATGGTGAGGTGCCTGAGGATTGGCGGAATGCGTGCATAGTGCCATTGTACAAAGGCAAAGGGGATAAGAGTGAGTGCTCAAATTACAGAGGTATAAATTTGTTGAGTATTCCTGGTAAATTATATGGGAGGGTTTTGATTGAGAGGGTGAAGGCATGTACAGAGCATCAGATTGGGGAAGAGCAGTGCGGTTTCAGAAGTGGTAGAGGATGTGTGGATCAGGTGTTTGCTTTGAAGAATGTATGTGAGAAATACTTAGAAAAGCAAATGGATTTATATGTAGCATTTATGGATCTGGAGAAGGCATATGATAGAGTTGATAGAGATGCTCTGTGGAAGGTATTAAGAATATATGGTGTGGGAGGCAAGTTGTTAGAAGCAGTGAAAAGTTTTTATCGAGGATGTAAGGCATGTGTACGTGTAGGAAGAGAGGAAAGTGATTGGTTCTCAGTGAATGTAGGTTTGCGGCAGGGGTGTGTGATGTCTCCATGGTTGTTTAATTTGTTTATGGATGGGGTTGTAAGGGAGGTAAATGCAAGAGTCCTGGAAAGAGGGGCAAGTATGAAGTCTGTTGGGGATGAGAGAGCTTGGGAAGTGAGTCAGTTGTTGTTCGCTGATGATACAGCGCTGGTGGCTGATTCATGTGAGAAACTGCAGAAGCTGGTGACTGAGTTTGGTAAAGTGTGTGGAAGAAGAAAGTTGAGAGTAAATGTGAATAAGAGCAAGGTTATTAGGTACAGTAGGGGTGAGGGTCAAGTCAATTGGGAGGTGAGTTTGAATGTGTGGTGTGAGGTGGTTTGATCGAGTAAGTAACGTAAGGGTAAGAGAGATGTGTGGAAATAAAAAGAGCGTGGTTGAGAGAGCAGAAGAGGGTGTTTTGAAATGGTTTGGGCACATGGAGAGAATGAGTGAGGAGAGATTGACCAAGAGGATATATGTGTCGGAGGTAGAGGGAACGAGGAGAAGAGGGAGACCAAATTGGAGGTGGAAAGATGGAGTGAAAAAGATTTTGTGTGATCGGGGCCTGAACATGCAGGAGGGTGAAAGGAGGGCAAGAAATAGAGTGAATTGGAGTCATGTGGTATACAGGGGTTAACGTGCTGTCAGTGGATTGAAGCAAGGCATGTGAAGCGTCTGGGGTAAACCATGGAAAGCTGTGTAGGTATGTATATTTGCGTGTGTGGACGTGTGTATGTACATGTGTATTGGGGGGGGGGTTGGGCCATTTCTTTCGTCTGTTTCCTTGCGCTACCTCGTAAACGCGGGAGACAGCGACAAAGTATAAAAAAAAAAAAAAAAAAAAAAATATATATATATATATGTTTATATATATATATATATATATATATATATATATATATATATATATATATATATATATATATATATATATTTATTTATTTTCCTTTGTCGCTGTCTCCCGCGTTTGCGAGGTAGCGCAAGGAAACAGACGAAAGAAATGGCCCAACCCACACCCATACACAATGTATACACACACACACGTCCACACACGCAAATATACATAACTATACATCTCAATGTACACATATATATACATACACAGACACATACATATATACCCATGCACACAATTCACACTGTCTATCCCCATTCACTCTCATCGCCTCCTCGCCACACATAGAATACCATCCCCCTCCCCCCTCATGTGTGCGAGGTAGCACTAGCAAAAGACAACAAAGGCCCTATTCGTTCACACTCAGTCTCTAGCTGTCATGTAATAATGCACCGAAACCACAGCTCCCTTTCCACATCCAGGCCCCACACAACTTTCCATGGTTTACCCCAGACGCTTCAACATGCCCTGATTCAATCCACTGACAGCACGTCAACCCCGGTATACCACATCGATCCAATTCACTCTATTCCTTACCCTCCTTTCACCCTCCTGCATGTTCAGGCCCCGATCACACAAAATCTTTTTCACTCCATCTTTCCACCTCCAATTTGGTCTCCCACTTCTCCTCGTTCCCTCCAACTCCGACACATATATCCTCTTGATCAATCTTTACTCACTCATTCTCTCCATTTGCCCAAACCATTTCAAAACACCCTCTTCTGCTCTCTCAACCACGCTCTTTTTATTTCCACACATCTCTCTTACCCTTACATTACTTACTTGATCAAACCACTTCACACCACACATTGTCTTCAAACATCTCATTTCCAGCACATCCACCCACCTGCGCACAACTCTATCGATAGCCCACGCCTCGCAACCATACAACATTGTCGGAACCACTATTCCTTCAAACATACCCATTTTTGCTTTCCGAGATAATGTTCTCGACTTCCACACATTCTTCAAGGCTCCCAGGATTTTCGCCCCCTCCCCCACCCAATGATTCACTTCCGCTTCCATAGTTCCATCCGCTGCCAGATCCACTCCCAGATATCTAAAACACTTTACTTCCTCCAGTTTTTCTCCATTCCAACTCACCTCCCAATTGACTTGACCCTCAAACCTCCTGTACCTAATAACCTAGCTCTTATTCACATCTACTCTTAACTTTCTTCTTTCACACACTTTAACAAACTCAGTCACCAGCTTCTGCAGTTTCTCACATGAATCAGCCACCAGCGCTGTATCATCAGCGAACAACAACTGACTCACTTCCCAAGCTCTCTCATCAACGACATATATATATATATATATATATATATATATATATATATATATATATATATATATATATATATATATATATATATTTTTTTTTTTGCTTTGTTGCTGTCTCCCGCGTTTGCGAGGTAGCGCAAGGAAACAGACGAAAGAAATGGCCCAACCCACCCCCATACACATGTGTATACATACGTCCACACACGCAAATATACATACCTACACAGCTTTCCATGGTTTACCCCAGACGCTTCACATGTCCTGATTCAATCCACTGACAGCACGTCAACCCCGGTACACCACATCGATCGAATTCACTCTATTCCTTGCCCTCCTTTCACCCTCCTGCATGTTCAGGCCCCGATCACACAAAATCTTTTTCACTCCATATTTCCACCTCCAATTTGGTCTCCCACTTCTCCTCGTTCCCTCCACCTCCGACACATATATCCTCTTGGTCAATCTTTCCTCACTCATTCTCTCCATGTGCCCAAACCATTTCAAAACATCCTCTTCTGCTATCTCAACCACGCTCTTTTTATTTCCACACATCACTCTTACCCTTACGTTATTTACTCGATGAAACCACCTCCCACCACACATTGTCCTCAAACATCTCATTTCCATCACATCCATCCTCCTGCGCACAACTCTATCCATAGCCCACGCCTCGCAACCATACAACATTGTTGGAACCACTATTCCTTGAAACATACCCATTTTTGCTTTCCGAGATAATGTTCTTGACTTCCATACATTCTTCAAGGCTCCCAGGATTTTCGCCCCCTCCCCCACCCTATGATCCACTTCCGCTTCCATGGTTCCATCCAATGCCAGATCCACTCCCAGATATCTAAAACACTTTACTTCCTCCAGTTTTTCTCCATTCAAACTTACCTCCCAATTGACTTGACCCACAACCCTACTGTACCTAATTACCTTGCTCTTATACACATTTACTCTTAAATTTCTTCTTTCACACACTTTACCAAACTCAGTCACCAGCTTCTGCAGTTTCTCACATGAATCAGCCACCAGCGCTGTATCATCAGCGAACAACAACTGACTCACTTCCCAAGCTCTCTCATCCCCAACAGACATATATATATACACATATATATACATATATATATTTTTTTTTTTTATACTTTGTCGCTGTCTCCCGCGTTTGCGAGGTAGCGCAAGGAAACAGACGAAAGAAATGGCCCAACCCCCCCCCCCATACACACGCATATACACACGTCCACACACGCAAACATACATACCTACACAGCTTTCCATGGTTTACCCCAGACGCTTCACATGCCTTGATTCAACCCACTGACAGCACGTCAACCCCGGTATACCACATCGCTCCAATTCACTCTATTCCTTGCCCTCCTTTCACCCTCCTGCATGTTCAGGCCCCGATCACACAAAATCTTTTTCACTCCATCTTTCCACCTCCAATTTGTTCTCCCTCTTCTCCTCGTTCCCTCTACCTCCGACACATATATCCTCTTGGTCAATCTTTCCTCACTCATTCTCTCCATGTGCCCAAACCACTTCAAAACACCCTCTTCTGCTCTCTCAACCACTCTCTTTTTATTTCCACACATCTCTCTTACCCTTACGTTACTCACTCGATCAAACCACCTCACACCACACATTGTCCTCAAACATCTCATTTCCAGCACATCCATCCTCTTGCGCACAACTCTATCCATAGCCCACGCCTCGCAACCATACAACATTGTTGGAACCACTATTCCTTCAAACATACCCATTTTTGCTTTCCGAGATAATGTTCTCGACTTCCACACATTCTTCAAGGCCCCCAGAATTTTCGCCCCCTCCCCCACCCTATGATCCACTTCCGCTTCCATGGTTCCATCCGCTGCCAGATCCACTCCCAGATATCTAAAACACTTCACTTCCTCCAGTTTTTCTCCATTCAAACTTACCTCCCAATTGACTTGACCCTCAACCCTACTGTACCTAATAACCTTGCTCATATTCACATTTACTCTTAACTTTCTTCTTCCACACACTTTACCAAACTCAGTCACCAGCTTCTGCAGTTTCTCACATGAATCAGCCACCAGCGCTGTATCATCAGCGAACAACAACTGACTCACTTCCCAAGCACTCTCATCCCCAACAGACTTCAGATTTGCCCCTCTTTCCAAAACTCTTGCATTTACCTCCCTAACAACCCCATCCATAAACAAATTAAACAACCATGGAGACATCACACACCCCTGCCGCAAACCTACATTCACTGAGAACCAATCACATTCCTCTCTTCCTACACGTACACATGCCTTACATCCTTGATAAAAACTTTTCACTGCTTCTAACAACTTTCCTCCCACACCATATATTCTTAATACCTTCCACAGAGCATCTCTATCAACTCTATCATATGCCTTCTCCAGATCCATAAATGCTACATACAAATCCATTTGCTTTTCTAAGTATTTCTCACATACATTCTTCAAAGCAAACACCTGATCCACACATCCTCTACCACTTCTGAAACCACACTGCTCTTCCCCAATCTGATGCTCTGTACATGCCTTCACCCTCTCAATCAATACCCTCCCATATAATTTACCAGGAATACTCAACAAACTTATACCTCTGTAATTTGAGCACTCACTCTTATTCCCTTTGCCTTTGTACAATGGCACTATGCATGCATTCCGCCAATCCTCAGGCACCTCACCATGAGTTATACATACATTAAATAACCTTACCAACCAGTCAATAATACAGTCACCCCCTTTTTTAATAAATTCCACTGCAATACCATCCAAACCTGCTGCCTTGTCGGCTTTCATCTTCCGCAAAGCTTTCACTACCTCTTCTATGTTTACCAAATCATTTTCCCTAACCCTCTCACTTTGCACACCACCTCGACCAAAACACCCTATATCTGCCACTCTATCATCAAACACATTCAACAAACCTTCAAAATACTCACTCCATCTCCTTCTCACATCACCACTACTTGTTATCACCTCCCCATTTGCGCCCTTCACTGAAGTTCCCATTTGCTCCCTTGTCTTACGCACTTTATTTACCTCCTTCCAGAACATCTTTTTATTCTCCCTAAAATTTAATGATACTCTCTCACCCCAACTCTCATTTTCCCTTTTTTTCACCTCTTGCACCTTTCTCTTGACCTCCTGTCTCTTTCTTTTATACATCTCCCACTCAATTTAATTTTTTCCCTGCAAAAATCGTCCAAATGCCTCTCTCTTCTCTTTCACTAATACTCTTACTTCTTCATCCCACCACTCACTACCCTTTCTAATCAACCCACCTCCCACTCTTCTCATGCCACAATCATCTTTTGCGCAATCCATCACTGATTCCCTAAATACATCCCATTCCTCCCCCACTCCCCTTACTTCCATTGTTCTCACCTTTTTCCATTCTGTACTCAGTCTCTCCTGGTACTTCCTCACACAGGTCTCCTTCCCAAGCTCACTTACTCTCACCACCCTCTTCACCCCAACATTCACTCTTCTTTTCTGAAAACCCATACAAATCTTCACCTTAGCCTCCACAAGATAATGATCAGACATCCCTCCAGTTGCACCTCTCAGCACATTAACATCTAAAAGTCTCTCTTTCGCACGCCTGTCAATTAACACGTAATCCAATAACGCTCTCTGGCCATCTCTTTTACTTACATAAGTATACTTATGTATATCTCGCTTTTTAAACCAGGTATTCCCAATCATCAGTCCTTTTTCAGCACATAAATCTACAAGCTCTTCACCATTTCCATTTACAACACTGAACACCCTATGTATACCAATTATTCCCTCCACTGCCACATTACTCACCTTTGCATTCAAATCACCCATCACTATAACCCGGTCTCGTGCATCAAAACCACTAACACACTCATTCAGCTGCTCCCAAAACACTTGCCTCTCATGATCTTTCTTCTCATGCATATATATATATATATATATATATATATATATATATATATATATATATATATATATATATATATATATATATATATATATATATATATATATATATATATATATATATATATATATGTATATATATATATATATATATATATATATATATATATATATATATATATATATATATATATATATATATATATATATATATATATATATATATATATATATATATATATATATATATATATATATATATATATATATATATATATATATATATATATATATATATATATATATATATATATATATATATATATATATATATGTATATATATATATATGTATATATATATATATATATATATATATATATATATATATATATATATATATATATATATATATATATATATATATATATATATATATATATATATATATATATATATATATATATATGCATATATATATATATACATATATATATATATATATATATATATATATATATATATATATATATATATATATATATATATATATATATATATATATATATATATATATATGCATATATATATATATATATATATATATATATATATATATATATATATATATATATATATATATATATATATATATATATATATATATATATATATATATATCCATATATATATATATATATATATATATATATATATATATATATATATATATATATATATATATATATATATATATATATATATATATATATACATGTATATATGTATATATGTGTGTGTGTGTGTGTGTGTGTATGTGAGGCTTACTATGAATGTGGATCACTCTGCTGTTATAAGGGGGAATTCCTTCATTGGTTAGATCATCTCAGTGGGAGAGATCATAGGACGCATGTCAGTGTAGCCTTTCTTGATGAGTTGAGGTGACCAGCGGAGTCTCTGGGATCATTTCTTATCTTGAGCCAGATTAATAACTTGCCAAAAATATGTATCCTGCCAGAATATATTTCTAGATGATGCAAAGGTCATAAGGGAAGTGGAAATCAATGAGGAATCCATCAACTTGCAAGGAGACCAAAACAGACATCATAGTTGGTCGGAAACATGGTTGATTAGATTCAATCCAAGCAAGTGTAAAGTAATGAGGAAGGGACAGAGCAAAAGATTGTTTTAATGTGATTATCACCTAGAAGGAAATAAACATCAAGATTCTGTGTGTTAAAGGGGCTTGGGAGTAGATGAAAGTAGATACCAAATGTGAGTGTTGATAGTCCCTTATTAGAAGTACAGCTAAGGAAAGAAACGTTTTACCGGCAGATATCAGAATAGCTTTCAAGAATATGGATAAAGAACTATGGAGCAAGCTATTCATATCCCACATAAGAGCAAAACTAGAATATGCTTCCCAGGTTTAGTCATCACACCTAAAGAAGCACAAAGAACTTCTTTAAAAAGGTCCAGAGCAGGGCAATGTAGATGGTGCCGGAATTAAGGGAGCTAAGCTACAAGGAAAGGCTAGAGGTTTTAGATTGCCCTCTTCAGAATAGAGAAAAGTGAGGAATGACCTGATCACAATCTTTAACTTTTATAAAGAATATCGATGGAGTGGGTATTGAAGGATACCTTGAGAGACGTAACTAGAGGAAACAACCTAAAATTAAGCAAGCTACTTGCAAATAAAGATTTAGAAAAAATTGTTACTGCAGACAGCATATATAAATCAAATAAGTAGTTTAACACTAGAGTATTCAAGAGATGGGCCCCAACAGTGCAAGACTTCCTTCCGGCACTAAAGATGGATAATTAAAACAAAATATCAAATAGGTATTTATACACACACATTCATATGCATGCCGTCAATCACGCTCTCAAACAATACATATAGATGCATATAGACCACATTTTCAGCTGATTCTCCGATATTTCCATACTGTGTATAACAGTGGCATGTATCTTGCCGAACAGGTGGCCATCAACCTACAGACGAAGTCGGGACCAACCCAGTGGTGTGGGGGAGCGGTGCTTGGGGAGGAGTATGTGCTCACGGCTGCCCACTGTGTAAAAAAATACCCACCTTCGACCTATCTCCTGCGCGTCGGTGATTTCAACACACAAGTAAGAATCCCTGATATATAATTCATATTTCACAATTTATATATGGCCTAAAATCTATATGTAAATCCTAATTTATATGCATAATTCATAACTTATTTTAGACTTGATTGCCGTTTCCCGTGCTATCAAGGTAGCGCCAAGAACAAAGGCCACTTCTGCTTGCATCCATACTCTAGCTCTCAAGTGTAATGCGCATATATATATATATATATATATATATATATATATATATATATATATATATATATATATATATATATATATATATATATATGTGTGTGTGTGTGTGTGATGTCTCCATGGTTATTTAATTTGTTTATGGATGGGGTTGTTAGGGAAGTGAATGCAAGAGTTTTGGAAAGAGGGTCAAGTATAAAGTCTGTTGGGGATGAGAGAGCTTGGGAAATGAATCAGTTGTTGTTCGCTGATGATACAGCGCTGGTGGCTGATTCATGTGAGAAACTGCAGAAGCTGGTGACTGAGTTTGGTAAAGTGTGTGAAAGAAGAAAGTTAAGAGTAAATGTGAATAAGAGCAAGGTTATTAGGTACACTAGGGTTGAGGGTCAAGTCAATTGGGAGGTAAGTTTGAATGGAGAAAAACTGGAGGAAGTAAAGTGTTTTAGATATCTGGGAGTGGATCTGGCAGCGGATGGAACCATGGAAGCGGAAGTGAATCATAGGGTGGGGGAGGGGGCGAAAATCCTGGGAGCCTTGAAGAATGTGTGGAAGTCGAGAACATTATTTCGGAAAGCAAAAATGGGTATGTTTGAAGGAACAGTGGTTCCAACAATGTTGTATGGCTGCGAAGCGTGGGCTATGGATAGAGTTGTGCGCAGGAGGGTGGATGTGCTGGAAATGAGATGTTTGAGGTCAGTATGTGATGTGAGGTGGTTTGATCGAGTAAGTAATGTAAGGGTAAGAGAGATGTGTGGAAATAAAAAAGAGTGTGGTTGAGAGAGCAGAAGTGGGTGTTGTGAAATAGTTTGGGCACATGGAGAGAATGAGTAAGGAAATATTGACCAAGAGGATATATGTGTCAGAGGTGGAGGGAACGAGGAGAAGTGGGAGACCAAACTGGAGGCGGAAAGATGGAGTGAAAAAGATTTTGAGTAATCGGGGCCTGAACATGAAGGAGGGTGAAAGGCGGGCAAGGAATAGAGTGAATTAGATCGATGTGATATACCGGGTAGACGTGCCGTCAATGGATTGAATCAGTGCATGTGAAGCGTCTTGGGTAAACCATGGAAAGTTGTGTGGGGCCTGGATGTGGAAAGGGAGCTGTGGTTTCGGTGCATTATTACATGACAGTTAGAGACTGAGTGTGAACGAATGGGGACTTTCTTATCGTTTCCTAGCGCTACCTCTCACACATGAGGGGGGAGGGGGATGTTATTCCATGTGTGGCGGGGTGGCGATGGGAATTAATAAAGGCAGTGTGAATTGTGTGCATGTGTATATATATGTGTCTGTGTGTGTATATATATGTGTACATTCAGATGTATGGGTATGTATATTTGCGTGTGTGGACATGTATGTATGGGGGTGGGTTGGGCCATTTCTTTCGTCTGTTTCCTTGCGCTACCTCGCAAACGCGGGAGACAGCGACAAAGCAAAATAAGTAAATAAATAAATAAATAATATATATATATATATATATATATATATATATATATATATATATATATATATATATATATATATATATATATATATATATATTTCTTTTTTTTTATATTTTTTTTGCTTTGTCGCTGTCTCCCGCGTTTGCGAGGTAATGCAAGGAAACAGACGAAAGAAATGGCCCAACCCACCCCATACACATGTATATACATACGTCCACACACGCAAATATACATACCTACACAGCTTTCCATGGTTTACCCCAGACGCTTCACATGCCTTGATTCAATCCACTGACAGCACGTCAACCCCGGTATACCACATCGCTCTAATTCACTCTATTCCTTGCACGCCTTTCACCCTCCTGCATGTTCAGGCCCCAATCACACAAAATCTTTTTCACTCCATCTTTCCACCTCCAATTTGGTCTCCCTCTTCTCCTCGTTCCCTCCACCTCCGACACATATATCCTCTTGGTCAATCTTTCCTCACTCATTCTTTCCATGTGCCCAAACCATTTCAAAACACCCTCTTCTGCTCTCTCAACCACGCTCTTTTTATTTCCACACATCTCTCTTACCCTTACGTTACTTACTCGATCAAACCACCTCACACCACACATTGTCCTCAAACATCTCATTTCCAGCACATCCATCCTCCTGCCCACAACTCTATCCATAGCCCACGCCTCGCAACCATACAACATTGTTGGAACCACTATTCTTTCAAACATACCCATTTTTGCTTTCCGAGATAATGTTCTCGACTTCCACACATTCTTCAAGGCTCCCAGAATTTTCGCCCCCTCCCCCACCCTATGATCCACTTCCGCTTCCATGGTTCCATCCGCTGCCAGATCCACTCCCAGATATCTAAAACACTTCACTTCCTCCAGTTTTTCTCCATTCAAACTCACCTCCCAATTGACTTGACCCTCAACCCTACTGTACCTAATAACCTTGCTCTTATTCACATTTACTCTTAACTTTCTTATTTCACACACTTTACCAAACTCAGTCACCAGCTTCTGCAGTTTCTCAAATGAATCAGCCACCAGCGCTGTATCATCAGCGAACAACAACTGACTCACTTCCCAAGCTCTCTCATCCCCAACAGACTTCATACTTGCCCCTCTTTCCAAAACTCTTGCATTCACCTCCCTATCAACCCCATCCATAAACAAATTAAACAACCATGGAGACATCACACACCACTGCCGCAAACCTATATTCACTGAGAACCAATCACTTTCCTCTCTTCCTACACGTACACATGCCTTACATCCTCGATAAAAACTTGCCTCCCACACCATATATATATATATATGTATACATATATATATATATATATATATATATATATATATATATATATATATATATATTTATATATATATATATATATATATATATATATATATATATATATATATATATATATATCCATAAATGCTACATACAAATCCATTTGCTTTTCTAAGTATTTCTCACATACATTCTTCAAAGCAAACACCTGATCCACACATCCTCTACCACTTCTGAAACCACACTGCTCTTCCCCAATCTGATGCTCTGTCCATGCCTTCACCCTCTCAATCAATACCCTCCCATATAATTAACAGGAATACTCAACAAACTTATACCTCTGTAATTTGAGCACTCACTCTTATCCCCTTTGCCTTTGTACAATGGCACTATGCACGCATTCCGCCAATCCTCAGGCACCTCACCATGAGTCATACATACATTAAATAACCTTACCAACCAGTCAACAATACAGTCACCCCCTTTTTTAATAAATTCCACTGCAATGCCATCCAAACCTGCTGCCTTGCCGGCTTTCATCTTCCGCAAAACTTTCACTACCTCTTCTCTGTTTACCAAATCGTTTTCCCTAACCCTCTCACTTTGCACACCACCTCGACCAAAACACCCTATATCTGCCACTCTATCATCAAACACATTCAACAAACCTTCAAAATACTCACTCCATCTCCTTTTCACATCACCACTACTTGTTATCACCTCCCCATTTGCGCCCTTCACTGAAGCTCCCATTTGCTCCCTTGTCTTACGCACTTTATTTACCTCCTTCCAGAACATCTTTTTATTTTCCCTAAAATTTAATGATACTCTCTCTCCCCAACTCTCATTTGCCCTTTTTTTCACCTCTTGCACCTTTCTCTTGACCTCCTGTCTCTTTCTTTTATTCATCTCCCACTCAATTGCATTTTTTCCCTGCAAAAATCGTCCAAATGCCTCTCTCTTCTCTTTCACTAATACTCTTACTTCTTCATCCCACCACTCACTACCCTTTCTAATCAACCCACCTCCCACTCTTCTCATGCCACAAGCATCTTTTGCGCAATCCATCACTGATTCCCTAAATACATCCCATTCCTCCCCCACTTTATGGATCTGGAGAAGGCATATGATAGAGTTGATATAGATGCTCTGTGGAAGGTATTAAGAATATATGGTGTGGGAGGAAAGTTGTTAGAAGCAGTGAAAAGTTTTTATCGAGGATGTAAGGCATGTGTACGTGTAGGAAGAGAGGAAAGTGATTGGTTCTCAGTGAATGTAGGTTTGCGGCAGGGGTGTGTGATGTCTCCATGGTTGTTTAATTTGTTTATGGATGGGGTTGTTAGGGAGGTAAATGCAAGAGTTTTGGAAAGAGGGGCAAGTATGAAGTCTGTTGGGGATGACAGAGCTTGGGAAGTGAGTCAGTTGTTGTTCGCTGATGATACAGCGTTGGTGGCTGATTCATGTGAGAAACTGCCGAAGCTGGTGACTGAGTTTGGAAAAGTGTGTGGAAGAAGAAAGTTAAGAGTAAATGTGAATAAGAGCAAGGTTATTAGGTACAGTAGAGTTGAGGGTCAAGTCAATTGGGAGGTGAGTTTGAATGAAAACTGGAGGAAGTGAAGTGTTTTAGATATCTGGGAGTGGATCTGGCAGCGGATGGAACCATGGAAGCGGAAGTGGATCATAGGGTGGGGGAGGGGGCGAAAATCCTGGGGGCCTTGAAGAATGTGTGGAAGTCGAGAACATTATCTCGGAAAGCAAAAATGGGTGTGTTTGAAGGAATAGTGGTTCCAACAATGTTGTATGGTTGCGAGGCGTGGGCTATGGATAGAGTTGTGCGCAGGAGGATGGATGTGCTGGAAATGAGATGTTTGAGGACAATGTGTGGTGTGAGGTGGTTTGATCGAGTGAGTAACGTAAGGGTAAGAGAGATGTGTGGAAATAAAAAGAGCGTGGTTGAGAGAGCAGAAGAGGGTGTTTTTAAGTGGTTTGGGCACATGGAGAGGATGAGTGAGGAAAGATTGACCAAGAGGATATATGTGTCGGAGGTGGAGGGAACAAGGAGAAGAGGGAGACCAAATTGGAGGTGGAAAGATGAAGTGAAAAAGATTTTGTGTGATCGGGGCCTGAACATGCAGGAGGGTGAAAGGAGGGCAAGGAATAGAGTGAATTGGAGCGATGTGGTATACCGGGGTTGACGTGCTGTCAGTGGATTGAAGCAAGGCATGTGAAGCGTCTGGGGTAAACCATGGAAAGCTGTGTAGGTATGTATATTTGCGTGTGTGGACGTATGTATATACATGTGTATGGGGGGGGGCCATTTCTTTCGTCTGTTTCCTTGCGCTACCTCGCAAACGCGGGAGACAGCGACAAAGTATAATAAAAAAAAATTATATATATATATATATATATATATATATATATATATATATATATATATATATATATATATATATATATATATATATATATATATATATATATATATATATTAGAGAGAGAGAGAGAGAGAGAGAGAGAGAGAGAGAGAGAGAGAGAGAGAGAGAGAGAGAGAGAGAGAGAGAGAGAGAGAGAGAGGCATTTTGCAGGGAAATAATGCAAATGACTGCGAGATGTATGAAAGAAAGAGGCAGGAGGTCAAGAGAAAGGTGCAAGAGGTGAAAATGAGAGTTGGGGTGAAAGAGTATCATTAAATCTTAGGGAGAAATAAAAAGATGTTTTGCAAGGAGGTAAATAAAGTGCGTAAGACAAGGGAAAAATGGAAACTTCAGTGAAGGGGGCTAATGGGGAGGTGATAACAAGTACTAGTGATGTGAGAAGGAGATGAAGTTGAGTATTTTGAAGTTTTGCTGAATGTGTTTGGTGATAGAGTGGCAGATATAGGGTGTTTTGGTCGAGGTGTTGTGCAAAGTGAGAGAGTTAGGGAGAATGATTTGGTTAACAGAGAAGAGGTACTAAAAGCTTTGCAGAAGATGGAAGCCAGCAAGGCATCGGGTTGGGGTGGTATTGCAGTAGAATTTATTAAAGAAGGGGGGGACTCTATTGATGACAGGTTTGTAAGGTTATTTGATATATGTATGACTCAAGGTGAGGTGCCTGAGGATTGGCGGAAAGATTGCAGAGTGCCATTGTACAAAGGCAAAGGGGATAAAAGTGAGTGCTCAAATTACAGTGGTTGTTTGTGGTTTGTTGAGTATCCCTGGTAATTTATATGGGAGGCTATTGTACAGAGCATAAGATTGAGAAGGGCATTGTGGTTTCAGAAGTGGTAGAGGATGTGTGGATCAGGTGTTTGCTTTGAAGAATGTATGTGAGAAATACTTAGAAAAGCAAATGGATTTGCATGTAACATTTAAGGATCTGGAGAAGGCATATGATAGAGTTGATAGAGATGCTCTGTGGAAGGTATTAAGAATATATGGTGTGGGAGGCAAGTTGTTAGAAGCAGTGTAAAGATTTTATCGAGGATGTAAGGCATGTGTACGAGTAGGAAGAGAGGAAAGTGATTGGCTCTCAATGAATGTAGGTTTATGGTAGGGGTGCGTGATGTCTCCATGATTGCTTAATTTGTTCATGGATGGGGTTGTTTGGGAGGTTAATTCAAGAGTTTTGGAAGGAGGGGCAAGTATGGAGTCTGTTGTGGATGAGAGAGCGTGGGAAGTGAGTCAGTTGTTGTTCGCTGATGGTACAGCGCTGGTGGCTGATTCGTGTGAAAAACTGCAGAATCGGGTGACTGAGTTTCGCAAAGTGTGTGACAGAAGATAGCTGAGAGTAAATGTGAATAAGAGCAAGGATATTAGGTACAGTAGGATTGAGGGTCAAGTCAATTGGAAGGTAAGTTTGAATGGAGAAAAACTGGAGGAACTGAAGTGTTTTAGATATCTGGGAGTGGATTTGGCAGCGGATGGAACCATTATAACAGAAGTGAGTCATATGGAGGAAGAGGGGCGAAAATTCTGGGAACGTTGAAGAATGTGTGGAATTTAAGAACATTACCTCGGAAAGCAAAAATTTGTGTGTTTGAAGGAATAGTGGTTCCAACAATGTTGTATGGTTGCGAGACATGGCTATAGATAGAGTTATGCGGAGGAGGGTGGATGTGCTGGAAATGAGATGTTTGAGGACAATATATTGTGTGAGGTGGTTTGATCTAGTAAGTAATAATAGGGTAAGAGAGATATGTGGTAATAAAAAGAGTGTGCTTGAGAGAGGGTGTTTTGAAATGGTTTGGTCACATGGAGAGAATGATTGGGGAAAAATTGATCAAGTGGATATATGTGTCAGAGGCGGAGGGAACGATGAGAAGTGGGACACCAAATTGGAGGTGGAAACATTAATGAAAAAGATTTTTAGTAATCGGGGCCTAAACATGCAGGAGGGTGAAAGGCGTGCAAGGAATAGAGTGAATTGGAACGATATGGTATACCTGGGTCGACGTGCTGTCAATGGATTGAACCAGGGCATATGAAGCGTCTGGGGAAAACCCAGGAAAATTCTGTGTGGCCTGGATGTGGAAAGGGAGCTGTGGTTTTGGTGCATTATTACATGACACCTACCTCGCCCACATAAGGGGGAGGGGGTTGTTATATTCCCGTGTGGCGGGGTGGTGATGGGAATGAAAGAAGGGAGACAGTATAGATTATGTACATGTGTATGTATGTATACGTGTAGGAAGAGAGGAAAGTGATTGGTTCTCAGTGAATGTAGGTTTGCGGCAGGGGTGTGTGATGTCTCCATGGTTGTTTAATTTGTTTATGGATTTGGTTGTTAGGGAGGTGAATGCAAGAGTTTTGGAAAGAGGGGCAAGTATGAAGTCTGCTGTGGATGAGAGAGCTTGGGAAGTGAGTCAGTTGTTGTTCGCTGATGATACAGCGCTGGTGGCTGATTCATGTGAGAAACTGCAGAAGCTGGTGACTGAGTTTGGTAAAGTGTGTGAAAGAAGAAAGTTAAGAGTAAATGTGAATAAGAGCAAGGTTATTAGGTACAGTAGGGTTGAGGGTCAAGTCAATTGGGAGGTAAGTTTGAATGGAGAAAAACTGGAGGAAGTAAAGTGTTTTAGATATCTGGGAGTTGATCTGGCAGCGGATGGAACCATGGAAGCGGAAGTGGATCATAGGGTGGGGGAGGGGGCGAAAATTCTGGGAGCCTTGAAGAATGTGTGGAAGTCGAGAACATTATCTCGGAAAGCAAAAATGGGTATGTTTGAAGGAATAGTGGTTCCAACAATTTTGTATGGTTGCGAGGCGTGGGCTATGGATAGAGTTGTGCGCAGGAGGTGGATGTGCTGGAAATGAGATGTTTGAAGACAATGTGTGGTGTGAGGTTGTTTGATCGAGTAAGTAACGTAAGGGTAAGAGAGATGTGTGGAAATAAATAGAGCGTGGTTGAGAGAGCAGAAGAGGGTGTTTTGAAATGGTTTGGGCACATGGAGAGAATGAGTGAGGAAAGATTGACCAAGAGGATATATGTGTCGGAGGTGGAGGGAACGAGGAGAAGTGGGAGACCATATTGGAGGTGGAAGGATGAAGTGAAAAAGATTTTGTGTGATTGGGGCCTGAACATGCAGGAGGGTGATAGGAGGGCAAGGAATAGAGTGAATTGGATCGATGTGGTATACCGGGTTGACGTGCTGTCAGTGGATTGAATCAGGGCATGTGAAGCGTCTGGGGCAAACCATGGAATGCTGTGTAGGTATGTATATTTGCGTGTGTGGACGTATGTATATGCATGTGTATGGGGGTGGGTTGGGCCATTTCTTTCGTCTGTTTCCTTGCGCTACCTCGCAACCGCGGGAGACAGCGGCAAAAAAAAGAAAAAAAAAAAAAAATATATATATATATATATATATATATTTATATATATATATATATATATATATATATATATATATATATATATATATATATATATATATTTTTATTTTTTTTTTATTTTTATTCATTTTGCTTTGTCGCTGTCTCCCGCGTTTGCGAGGTAGCGCAAGGAAACAGACGAAAGAAATGGCCCAACCCACTCCCATACACATGTATATACATACACGTCCACACACGCAAATATACATACCTATACATCTCAATGTACACATATATATACACACACAGACACATACATATACACCAATGTATACAATTCACACTGTCTGCCTTTATTCATTCCCATATCCACCTCGCCGCACATGGAATACCATCCCCCCCCCCTCACGTGTGCGAGGCAGCGCTAGGAAAAGACAACAAAGGCCCCACTCGTTCACACTCAGTCCCCAGCTGTCACGCAACAACGCCCGAAACCACAGCTCCCCCTCCACATCCAGGCCCCACACTACCTTCGACGGCCCACCCCAGACGCCGCACACGCCCCGACTCAATCCACCGACAGCACGTCAACCCCGGCATGCCACACCGAACCAACTCACTCCATTCCCCGCCCGCCCCCCACCCTCGTGCACGTTCAGGCCCCGATCACCCAAAATCCCCCTCACTCCATCTTCCCACCCCCAACCCGGTCTCCCACCTCCTCTCGCTCTCTCCACCCCCGACACACACATCCCCCTGGCCAATCTCTCCTCACTCATATATATATATATATATATATATATATATATATATATATATATATATATATATATATATATATATATATATATATATATTGTTTTCTTTCAAAATATTCGCCATTTCCCGCGTTAGCAAGGTATCGTTAAGAACAAAGGACTGGGCCTCTGAGGGAATATCCTCACCTGGCCCCCTTCTCTGTTCCTTCTTTTGGAAAATTAAAAAAGAAAAAACAATAATAATCTATATATATATATATATATATATATATATATATATATATATATATATATATATATATATATATATATATATATATATACGTTGAGATGAATAGGTATGTATATTTGCGTGTGTGGACGTGTATGTATATACATGTATATGTGGGTGGGTTAGGCCATTCTTTCGTGTTTCCTTGCGCTACCTCGCTAACGCGTGAGACAGCGACAAAGCAAAATGATAATAAATAATAAATATATAAACATATATATATATATATGTATGTATATATATGGTTATGTTCGTCTCTTGGGATATGACCGGTGTAGACCCCGTTGCTCACCAACGGGAGACGAAGGGTATTCGAGTACATAGTTTTCGAATAGTTATTTCCTTTTATCCAGACCCATAGCCTAGCGGTTAGAATTCCCGCCTCTTGCACAGGGGTCCCGGGTTCGATCCTGGCAGTTCCAGGTTTGTATGTTCTATGAAGGTACGCTTTTCTATGCACTATGTTCGTATTCATATTCCTCAGCGTTTTAAAGTTAGGTTCGGTAAAACAGTATCTGCTGGCTATGTGCACCTGTTAGGAAATGACCGGTGTAGACCCCATTACTCACCAACGTTTGACGAAGGGTATTCGAGTACAAGTATTCAAACAGTTATTTCCTTTTATCCAGACCCATAGCCTAGCGGTTATCATTCCCGCCTCTTGCACGGGGGTCCCGAGTTCCATCCTGGCTGTTGGAGGTTTGTTTGTTCTATGAAGGTGCGCGTTTCTATGCACTATGTTCGAATATATATGTATATATGTATATATATATATATATATATATATATATATATATATATATATATATATATATATATATATATATATATATATATATACATATGGGATGTATTTAGGGAAGCAGTGATGGCTTCCGCAAAAATTGTTCGTGGTATGAGAAATGTAAGAGTTGGTCAGATTACAAAGGATAGCGATTGGTGAGATGAAGAGGTAAGATCATTAGTGAAAGAGAAGAGAGAGGCATTTGGACGAGTTTTGCAGGGAAATGGTGCAAATGACTGGGAGATGTATAAAAGAAAGAGACAGGAGGTCAAGAGAAAAGTGCATGAGGTGAAAAAGAGGGCATATGAGAGTTGGGGTGAGAGAGTATCATTAAATTTTAGGGAGAATAAAAAGATGTTTTGGAAGGAGGTAAATAAAGTGCGTAAAGTGCGAGCATCGGTGAAGGGGGGTAATGGGGAGGTAATAACAAGTAGTGGTGATGTGAGAAGGAGATGGAGTGAGTATTTTGAAGGTTTTTTGAATGTGTTAGATGATAGAGTGGCAGATATAGCATGTTTTGGTCGAGGTGGTGTGCGAAATGAGAGGGTCAGGAAGAATGATTTGATAAACAGAGAAGAGGTAGTGAAACATTTTCGGAAGATGAAAGCCGGCAAGGCAACGGGTTTTGATGGTATTTCATTGGAATTTATCAGAGAGGGGGTGACTGTATTGTTGATTGGTTGATAAGGATGTCGTGATGTATTTATGGCTCATGATGAAGTGTCTGAGGATTGGCGGAATGCATGCATAGTGCTATTCTACAAAAGCAAAGGGGATAAAGGTGAGTGCTCATATTACAGAGGTACAAGTTTGTTGATTATTACTGGGAAATTACACGGGAGGGTATTGATTGAGAGGGTCACGGCATGTACAGAACATCAGACTGGGGAAGAGCATTGTGGTTTCAGAAGTGGTAGAGGATGTGTGGATCAGGTGTTTGCTCTGAAAAATGTATGTGAGAAATACTTAGAAAAACAAATGAATTCGTAGGTAGCAATTATGCATCTGGAGAAGGCATATAGTAGAGTTGAAAGAGATGCTCTGTGGAAGGTGTTAAGAATATATGATGTGGGAGGCAAGTTGCTAGAAGCAGTGAATTGTTTTTATCGAGGATGTAAGGCATGTTTAAGTGTAGGAAGAGAGGAAAGTGATTGTTTCCCAGTGAATGTAGGTTTGCGGCAGGAGTGCGTGATGTCTCCACGGATATTTAATTTGTTTTTGTATGGGTTTGGTTAGCGAGGTGAATGCAAGAGTTTTGGAGAGAGGGGCAAGTGTGCAGTCTGTTGTGGATGAGAGAGCTTGGGAAGTGAGTCAGTTGTTGTTCGCAGATGATACAGTGCTGGCGAGAGACTGCAGAAGCTGGTAACTGAGTCTGGTAAAGTGTGTGAAAGAAGAAAGCTGAGAGAAAATATGCATAAGAGCAAGGTTATTAGGTTCAGTAGGGTTGAGAGACAAGTCAGTTGAGAGGTGAGATTGATTGGAGAAAAACTGGAGGAAGTGAAGTGTTTTAGATATCTTGAGTGGATTTAGTAGCGGATGGGACCATGGAAGTAGAAGTGAGTCACAGGATGAGTCAGGGAGCGAAGGTTTTGGGAGCGATGAAGAATGTGTGGAAGAGGATATCGTTATCTCGGAAAGCAAAAATGGGTATGTTTGAAGGAATAGTGGTTCCAACAATACTATATAGTTGTGAGACCTGGGCTATAGATAGGGTTGTGCGGAGTAGGGTGGATTTGTTGTAAATGAGATGCTTGAGGGCAATATGTGATGTGAAGTGGTTTGGTCGAGTAAATAATGAAAGAGTAAGAGAGATGTGTGGTAATAAAACTAGTATGGTTGAGAGATAAGAGGGTGTGTTCAAATGGTTTGGTCACATGTAGAGAATGAGTGAGGAGAAATTGACAAAGAGTATATATGTGTCAGAGGTGGAGAGAACGAGGTGAAGTGGGAGACCAAATTTAATGTGGAAGGATGGAGTGAAAGAGATTTTGAGTGACTGGGGCCTGAATATGTAAGAGGGTGAAAGGAGTGTAAGGAATAGAGTGAATTGGAACGTTGCGGTATACCGAGGTAGACGTGCTGTCAATTTATCGAACCAGGGTATATGAAGTGTCTGGGGCAAACCATGGAAAGCTTTGTGGGGCCTAGAAGTGGAAAGGGAGCTGTGGTTTCGGTACATTACACATGACAGCTAGAGACTGAGTGTGAACGAATGTGACCTTTGTTTTCTTTTCAGAGTGCTACCTCGCGCGCGCGCGCGTGGGGAGGGGGCTTCCATTTCATGTGTGGCGGGTTGGTGACGAGAATGGATGAGGGCAGCAAGTATGAATATGTACGTGTGTGCATATGTATATGTCTGTGTATGTATATGTATGTCTGCGATGAAATGTATAAGTATGTATATGTATGTATGAGTTGAAATGCATAAGTATGTATATGTATGTATGCGTTGAAATGTATAAGTATGTATTCCTATGAGTCCACGGGTAAAATAAAACACGATAAGTTCCCAAGTGCACTTTCGTGTAATACTCACATCATCAGGGGAGAAACAAGAGAGAAATATAACAGTCAGTTGATATACATCGAAGAGACGAGGGTAGGACGTCATTTGGTAAACATGCAATCATCTTGAACATACGCATGTTTACCAAATGGCGTCCTACTGTTACATTTCTCTCTTGTGTCTCCCCTGATGATGTGATTATTACATGAAAGTGCACTTGGGAACGTATTGTGCTTCATTTTCCCCGTGGACTCATAGGAAAATCTTGATCACGCGTAGAATTGTGATCCTTTCCAACATAATTATGTATATGTATGTATGCGCTGAAGTGTATAAATATGTATATGTGTGTGTTTGGGTTTGTATGTATATACATGTGAATGTGGGTGAGTTGGGCCATTCTCACGTCTATTTCTTTGTGCTACTTCGCTAACGCGGGAGACATTGACAAAGTATAATAGATAAATATATATATATATATATATATATATATATATATATATATATATATATATATATATATATATATATATATATATATATATATATATATATATATTGGAAAGGATCACAATTTTGCGCGTGATCAAGATATTCCTATGAGTCCACGGGGAAAATGGAACACGAAAAGTTCCCAAGTGCACTTTCATGTAAAAATCACATCATCAGGGGAGACACAAAAGAGAAATATAACAGTCAGTTGATATACATCGAAGAGACGGAGCTAGGACGCCATTTGGTAAACATATGATTGTCCAAAACATACAACGAGCGTTCATAAACTTATCATTTTACAAATCTTATCAACAATAAAGTTATCTAATTTGCACAGATCATCACTAATATTAAGATTATAATTCTTTGTGTATTTAATAATAGAAGATTCATTGATATTTCTCTTGGTAATAGAGTTAGAGTTAACAACTGGGATGGCGTTACTCCAGTCAATACAATGATCATAGTTTCTAACATGATTAAACAAGGCATTTGATTCTTGTCCCGTTCTTATACTATATTTATGTTGCTTAAGTCTAACAGAAAGATCCTTACCAGTCTGACCAACATAAAATTTATCACAGTTTCCACAAGGAACTTTATAGATTCAACCAAGAGAATTTTCTGGTGAATTCCTGATTAAGATATTCTTATAGTATTATTGTTGCTAAAGGCAACATTTACATTAAAGGATTTAAGCAACATGGAAAGCAAAGTGAAATTATTATTAAAAGGAGAACGAAAAGATTCTTGGTGCCAATGGTAGGTTTGGGCTCAACTCTATAAAATGATTTCTTTGCTAACTTAAGGGATTTATCAGTGAAAGATCTAGGGTACTTTAACTTAGATCCAATAGAATATATCTTCTCAAACTTATCATCAATAAACTCTGGACTGCAAATACGTAATGCCCTTAGGAACATAGATTGAAATGATGATAATTTAACTCTGTCATGTTGAGATGAGTAATAATGGATGTATGAGCATACACTGGTGGGTTTTCTGTATATGCTAAACTTAAACTTGTTTCCTGGTCTATGGATCATACAATCTAAAAATAGTAACATACCATTATTTTCATTTTCTACAGTGAATTTGATGGAAGGTACTAAATTGTTAAGTAAGGGGAGAAATATTTGTAAATTTTCATTTGTTGGCCAAACACAAAGAACATCATCTACATACCTAAGCCAAATTGCATTAGAATGTAAGATATCCTTTAGTAATTTTGTTTCAAAAAATTCCATATAAAGATTACTTACTTCAGGTGAAAGAGGGTTACCCATTGCCATACCATATTTTTGAGCATAATAATCTCCATTAAATTGAAATACACTGTCTTTTATACACAATTTTATCAGTTCAATGAAATTAGACTTTGAAACAGGTAAATGAATATCATGGAAGACATCAAATAAATATTCTAAAAGGTCATCAACTGGAACTTTAGTGAAAAGTGAGGAAACATCAAAGCTAACTAGTTTCAAATCAAAATTAATATTGATATTGTTTAGCTTGTTGACTAAATCTGCATTGTTCATGATATTAGAATTTGATACCTTACCCACTAAAGGGCTTAATAAGGAAACTAACCATTTTGATAATTTATATGTGATTGAGCCTACTGAACTCACTATAGGTCTTGCTGGAAAATTTTGTTTATGTGTTTTGATAAGTCCATACATATATGGCAATGAAGGGGACAAAGATGACAAATTTTTGATAAGAGAAATGTTACCTTTCAACAACAACTTCATTTCTTTATTGAAGTGAGAATTAACTGCTTCTAAGGGATTTTTACTATGTTTAGAATATGTTGTGTTATCATTTAGAAGATCATTCATTTTAGATAAATATTTACTTTTGTCTAATATCACAACAGTGTTAGCCTTATCTGCTTTAGTAATATGTATATCCTTGTCTTTTTTTAAGGTGTTAATAGCTCTTATGAATCTTTTTCCCCGTGAACTCATAGGAATATATATATATATATGTATATATATATATATATTTTTTTTTTTTTTTTTATACTTTGTCGCTGTCTCCCGCGTTTGCGAGGTAGCGCAAGGAAACAGACGAAAGAAATGGCCCAACCCCCCCCATACACATATATATATATATATATATATATATATATATATATATATATATATATATATATATATATATATATATATATATTTTTGCTTTGTCGCTGTCTCCCGCGTTTGCGAGGTAGCGCAAGGAAACAGACGAAAGAAATGGTCCAACCCACCCCCATGCACATACGTCCACACACGCAAATATACATACCTACACAGCTTTCCATGGTTTACCCCAGACGCTTCACATGCCCTGATTCAATCCACTGACAGCACGTCAACCCCGGTATACCACATCGATCCAATTCACTCTATTCCTTGCCCTCCTTTCACCCTCCTGCATGTTCAGGCCCCGATCACTCAAAATCTTTTTCACTCCATCTTTCCACCTCCAATTTGGTCTCCCACTTCTCCTCGTTCCCTCCACCTCCGACACATATATCCTCTTGGTCAATCTTTCCTCACTCATTCTCTCCATTTCAAAACACCCTCTTCTGCTCTCTCAACCACGCTCTTTTTATTTCCACACATCTCTCTTACCCTTACGTTACTTACTCGATCAAACCACGTCACACCACACATTGTCCTCAAACATCTCATTTCCAGCACATCCACCCTCCTGCGCACAACTCTATCCATAGCCCAAGCCTCGCAACCATACAACATTGTTGGAACCACTATTCCTTCATACATACCCATTTTTGCTTTCCGAGATAATGTTCTCGACTTCCACACATTCTTCAAGGCTCCCAGAATTTTCGCCCCTTCCCCCACCCTATGATCCACTTCCGCTTCCATGGTTCCATCCGCTGCCAGATCCACTCCCAGATATCTAAGACACTTTACTTCCTCCAGTTTTTCTCCATTCAAACTTACCTCCCAATTGACTTGACCCTCAACCCTGCTGTACCTAATAACCTTGCTCTTATTCACATTTACTCTTAACTTTCTTCTTTCACACATATATATACATATATATATATATATATATATATATATATATATATATATATATATATATATATATATATATATATATATATATATCAGATTGGGGAAGAGCAGTGCGGTTTCAGAAGTGGTAGAGGATGTGTGGATCAGGTGTTTGCTTTGAAGAATGTATGTGAGAAATACTTAGAAAAGCAAATGGATTTGTATGTAGCATTTATGGATCTGGAGAAGGCATATGATAGAGTTGATAGAGATGCTCTGTGGAAGGTATTAAGAATATATGGTGTGGGAGGCAAGTTGTTAGAAGCAGTGAAAAGTTTTTATCGAGGATGTAAGGCATGTGTACGTGTAGGAAGAGAGGAAAGTGATTGGTTCTCAGTGAATGTAGGTTTGCGGCAGGGGTGTGTGATGTCTCCATGGTTGTTTAATTTGTTTATGGATGGGGTTGTAAGGGAGGTAAATGCAAGAGTCCTGGAAAGAGGGGCAAGTATGAAGTCTGTTGGGGATGAGAGAGCTTGGGAAGTGAGTCAGTTGCTGTTCGCTGATGATACAGCGCTGGTGGCTGATTCATGTGAGAAACTGCAGAAGCTGGTGACTGAGTTTGGTAAAGTGTGTGGAAGAAGAAAGTTGAGAGTAAATGTGAATAAGAGCAAGGTTATTAGGTACAGTAGGGGTGAGGGTCAAGTCAATTGGGAGGTGAGTTTGAATGGAGAAAAACTGGAGGAAGTGAAGTGTTTTAGATATCTGGGAGTGGATCTGTCAGCGGATGGAACCATGGAAGCGGAAGTGGATCATAGGGTGGGGGAGGGGGCGAAAATTTTGGGAGCCTTGAAAAATGTGTGGAAGTCGAGAACATTATCTCGGAAAGCGAAAATGGGTATGTTTGAGGGAATAGTGGTTCCAACAATGTTGTATGGTTGCGAGGCGTGGGCTATGGATAGAGATGTGCGCAGGAGGATGGATGTGCTGAAAATGAGATGTTTGAGGACAATGTGTGGTGTGAGGTGGTTTGATCGAGTAAGTAACGTAAGGGTAAGAGAGATGTGTGGAAATAAAAAGAGCGTGGTTGAGAGAGCAGAAGAGGGTGTTTTGAAATGGTTTGGGCACATGGAGAGAATGAGTGAGGAGAGATTGACCAAGAGGATATATGTGTCGGAGGTGGAGGGAACGAGGAGAAGAGGGAGACCAAATTGGAGGTGGAAAGATGGAGTGAAAAAGATTTTGTGTGATCGGGGCCTGAACATGCAGGAGGGTGAAAGGAGGGCAAGGAATAGAGTGAATTGGAGTCATGTGGTATACAGGGGTTGACGTGCTGTCAGTGGATTGAATCAAGGCATGTGAAGCGTCTGGGGTAAACCATGGAAAGCTGTGTAGGTATGTATATCTGCGTGTGTGGACGTGTGTATGTACATGTGTATGGGGGGGGGGGGGCCATTTCTTTCGTCTGTTTCCTTGCGCTACCTCGCAAACGCGGGAGACAGCGACAAAGTATAAAAAAAAAAAAAAAAAAAAAAAATATATATATATATACATATATATATATATATATATATATATATATATATATATATATATATATATATATATATATATATATATATATATATATATATATATATATATATATATATATATATATATATATAAATATATATATATATATATGTATATATATATAAATATATATATATATATATATATATATATATATATATATATATATATATATATATATATATATATATATATATATATATATATATATATATATATATATATATATATATATGTTTATATATATATACATATATATATATATATATATATATATATATATATATATATATATATATATATATATATATATATATATATATATGTATATATATATAAACATATATATATATATATATATATATATATATATATATATATATATATATATATATATATATATATATATATATATATATATATATATATATATATATATATATATATATATATATGTATATATATATAAACATATATATATATATATATATATATATATATATATATATATATATATATATATATATATATATATATATATATATATATATATATATATATATATATATATATATATATATATATATATATATATATATATATGTATATATATATAAACATATATTTTTTTTTTTTTTTTTTTTAAACTATTCGCCATTTCCCGCATTAGCGAGGTAGCGCTAAGAACAGAGGACTGGGCCTTTTTTGGAATATCCTCACCTGGCCCCCTTCTGTTCCTTCTTTTGGAAAATTTAAAAAAAAAACGAGAGGGGAGGAATTCCAGCCCCCCGCTCCCTCCCCTTTTAGTCGCCTTCTACGACACGCAGGGAATACGTGGGAAGTATTCTTAAACCCCTATCCCCAGGGATAATAATAATAATAATAATAATAATAATAATAATAATAATAATAATAATGATAATAATAATACCATGAAATCAACCATACAATGTAACTAGTGTGTGCTGGAATTTATTAAAGGACTCTAAAAATCCCCATGTCAAGATCAGTAGAATGCTTAGCCTATTCAATCAACATGCAAAATCTCAAAACCCATGCAGTAAATCAATGTGCAAAAATAAGAATGTAATTCCATTTTGTTGCCAAATGATCTTTCATTTTTAAGTATGGCAACAATACATATATTTATCATTAGAGAGTTTGGCTTTTACTGTGCTTTACCTCCTATTACATCACTTATTTCTGCTCTATCATTCCTCTCATGTGCTCTACTCTATATCTTATATCTATTAATTAAGTAGGTGATGTCTTGCTGCCAGTTTTAGTAATTCACAATATTTACTGAGGATATTATAATTAAATGGGAAGAATCACTGACAAAGAATAAAAATGCAGCACTGTATTAAGTAACACTTGACACTGTCATCTTAATACAAGTGAAGGGGATTATTACTTACCATCCGACTAATGCACACCTACAGCATACATGAAAAGCAATTAATAACAAAAAAGGATCATGATCTAGTGTCTGAATAAACTGGTAAGAAGGGCAAATGCCATATAATTGGATAAAAGAACTAAAACCACTATCATAATACAAAGGATAATGTATGGCAATCTGTAGATGTTTTTCTACTGTACAGAGAAAGGAACAGAACAAAACCCTCTACACTAGAGGTCCTGTATAGACTTCAGTGTATTCCATGAAATGGTCATCGCTGTCATAGTGTGATATGCAACCTACAGCTCATGCTTCATATTCTGATGAACTTTACTTTAAGCTGACTTGCAAAGCACCATAAAAAGATGACAAAATATATATACATTCATTATTCATTGTGCTTAAAAAAAGCTTTATGTAAATTTTTGCCTCACGTCTCCCTTTCCTTGACTTAATGCTTGTTTGTGTATCATTCTCTCCTAGGAAAGGATGAGAAAAGTTTAAATGTCATTTTCCTGGTTATACTCTATAGAGCTAAATTTCGAAGATGACTTTTTTATATCTAGTGGTTCATCAAAGTGGCAAACTTTAATTTCTTTCTAAGCTCCCAAACTTGGATGATGTCTTTTTTCTTCAATGTTGTTGAACTGACTCTACATAAACATTTGCCCAAATCAACAACAGTGCTAGAGAATGACAAGCTGTCCCTCAGCTGTCAGGTGGATGGAATACCTCACCCAACAGTTCAGTGGCTCAAAAATGGTGAGCCAGTTCAAGATTCTATCAACTCATCAAGATTGATTCTGTCTGACAATGAATACAGTGTTTCCAATGCCACCTTACTGATCAAGCCAGTGATGAAATCAGATGATGGCAATTACATTTGTCTCGTCTCCCAGTTCTCCATCCAGCTGAACACAACTACTAATGTACGGGTCAAAGATATTTACGCTGCCTTGTGGCCTTTCCTGGGGATTGTAGCAGAGGTTGTACTGCTGTGTGTTATCATCTTCATCTATGAGAAGCGCCGCATCAAGGCAAACTTTGATGAATCTGACAATGATCAGATCTCTGATCAGAAAAGCAAAATTGAAAACAGCAAGGAGGCTGAGGTGAGGCAGAGGAAGTGAGCAGTGTGTTAAATAGAGATATATAAACTGTCAAGAAGTGAATGATGATGCTCAACCATGGATTTCGAGACTTACAGCACTGGGCAAAATCTTCAGCTAGATCCATACAGAAATGTATGCAAATGTAATTACCAGCTGTGAGTACTTTATACATGCCTTTCATTGCCAGTTGACTGCAGAGTGTTTAGTCGTGTTAGAATACTCAAAAATGATTATACAAGAAAAAAGACATCAATAAACATATATATATATATATATATATATATATATATATATATATATATATATATATATATATATATATATATATATATATATATATATATATATATATATATATATATATATATATATATATATATATATATATATATATATATATATATATATATATATGGTGGGTTGATTAGAAAGGGTAGTGAGTGGTGGGATGAAGAAGTAAGATTATTAGTGAAAGAGAAGAGAGGCATTTGGACAATTTTTGCAGGCAAAAAATGCAATTGAGTGGGAGATGTATAAAAGAAAGAGACAGGAGGTCAAGAGAAAGACAAGGGAGCAAATGGGAACTTCAGTGAAGGGCGCAAATGGGGAGGTGATAACAAGTAGTGCTCATGTGAGAAGGAGATGGAGTGAGTATTTTGAAGGTTTGTTGAATGTGTTTGATGATAGAGTGGCAGATATAGGGTATTTTGGTCGAGGTGGTGTGCAAAGTGAGAGGGTTAGGGAGAATGATTTGGTAAACAGAGAAGAGGTAGTAAAAGGCTTGCGGAAGATGAAAGCCGGCAAGGCAGCAGGTTTGGATGGTATTGCAGTGGAATTTATTAAAAAAGGGGGTGACTGTATTGTTGACTGGGTGGTAAGGTTATTTAATGTATGTATGACTCATGGTGAGGTGCCTGAGGATTGGCAGAATGCTTGCATAGTGCCGTTGTACAAAGGCGAAGGGGATAAGAGTGAGAGCTCAAATTACAGAGGTATAAGTTTGTTAAGTATTCCTGGTAAATTATATGGGAGGGTATTGATTGAGAGGGTGAAGGCATGTACAGAGCATCAGATTGGGGAAGAGCAGTGTGGTTTCAGAAGTGGTAGAGGATGTGTGGATCAGGTGTTTGCTTTGAAGAATGTATGTGAGAAATACTTAGAAAAGCAAATGGATTTGTATGTAGCATTTATGGATCTGGAGAAGGCATATGATAGAGTTGATAGAGATGCTCTGTGGAAGGTATTAAGAATATATGGTGTGAGAGGGAAGTTGTTAGAAGCAGTGAAAAGTTTTTATCGAGGATGTAAGGCATGTGTACGTGTAGGAAGAGAGGAAAGTGATTGGTTCTCAGTGAATGTAGGTTTGCGGCAGGGGTGTGTGATGTCTCCATGGTTGTTTAATTTGTTTATGGATGGGGTTGATAGGGAGGTGAATGCAAGAGTTTTGGAAAGAGGGGCATGTATGAAGTCTGTTGTGGATGAGAGAGCTTGGGAAGTGAGTCAGTTGTTGTTCGCTGATGATACAGCGCTGGTGGCTGATTCATGTGAGAAACTGCAGAAGCTGGTGACTGAGTTTGGTAAAGTGTGTGAAAGAAGAAAGTTAAGAGTAAATGTGAATAAGAGCAAGGTTATTAGGTACAGTAGGGTTGAGGGTCAAGTCAATTGGGGGGTAAGTTTGAATGGAGAAAAACTGGAGGAAATAAAGTGATTTAGATATCTGGGAGTGGATCTGGCAGCGGATGGAACCATGGAAGCGGAAGTGAATCATAGGGTGGGGGAAGGGGCGAAAATCCTGGGAGCCTTGAAAAATGTGTGGAAGTCGAGAACATTATCTCGGAAAGCAAAAATGGGTATGTTTGAAGGAATAGTGGTTCCAACAATGTTGTATGGTTGCGAGGCGTGACCTATGGATAGAGTTGTGCGCAGGAGGGTGGATGTGCTGGAAATGAGATGTTTGAGGACAATGTGTGGTGTGAGGTGGTTTGATCGCGTAAGTAATGTAAGGGTAAGAGAGATGTGTAGAAATAAAAAGAGCGTGGTTGAGAGAGCAGAAGAGGGTGTTTTGAAATGGTTTGGGCACATGGAGAGAATGAGTGAGGAAAGATTGACCAAGAGGATATATGTGTCGGAGGTGGAGGGAACGAGGAGAAGTGGGAGACCAAATTGGAGGTGGAGGGATGGAGTGAAAAAGATTTTGAGTGATCGGGGCCTGAAAATGCAGGAGGGTGAAAGGCGTGCAAGGAATAGAGTGAATTGGAAGTATGTGGTATACCGGTGTCGACGTGCTGCCAATGGATTGAACCAGGGTATGTGAAGCGTGTGGGGTAAACCATGGAAAGTTGTGTGGTGCCTGGATGTGGAAAGGGAGCTGTGGTTTCGGTGCATTATTACATGACAGCTAGAGAGTGAGTGTGAACGAATGGGGCGTTTGTTGTCTTTTCCTAGCGCTACCTCGCACACATGAGGGGGGAGGGGGATGTTATTCCATGTGTGGTGAGGTGGCGATGGGAATAAATAAATGCAGACAGTATCAATTATGTACATGTGTCTATATATATATATATATATATATATATATGTCTGTGTGTGTATATATATGTGTACATTGAGATGTATAGGTATGGATATTTGCGTGTGTGGACGTGTATGTATATACATGTGTATGTGGGTAGGTTGGGCCATTCTTTCGCCCGTTTCCTTGCGTTACCTCCCTAACGAGGGAGACAGCGACAAAACAAAATAAATGAATAGATAATATATATATATATATATATATATATATATATATATATATATATATATATATATATATATATATATATATATCATCTGCCTTCACCCTCTCAATCAATACCCTCCCATATAATTTACCAGGAATTCTCAACAAGCATATACCTCTGTAATTTGAGCACTCACTCTTATCCCCTTTGCCTTTGTACAATGGCACCATGCAAGCATTCCGCCAATCCTCAGGCACCTCACCATGAATCATACATACATTAAATAATCTTACCAACCAGTCAACAATACAGTCACCCCCTTTTTTTAATAAATTCCACTGCAATATAATCCAAACCCGCCGCCTTGCTTTCATCTACCGCAAAGTTTTTACTACCTCTTCTCTGTTTACCAAATCATTTTCCCAAACCCTCTTACTCTGCACACCACCTCGACCAAAACACCCAATATATGCCACTCTATCATCAAACTTATTCAAAAACCCTGAAAATACTCCATCTCCTTCTCATATCACCACTACATGTTATCACCTCCCCATTAGCCCCCTTCACAGAAGTTCCCATTTCCTCACTTGTCTTACGCACTTTATTTACCTCCTTCCAGAACATCTTTTTATTCTCCCTAAAATCTAATGATACCCTTTCACCCCAACTCTCATTTGCCCTCTTTTTCACCTCTTACACCTTTCTCTTGACCTCTTGCTTCTTTCTTTTATACATCTCCCACTCATTTTAACTTTTTCCCTGCAAAAATCGTCCAAATGACTCTCTCTTGTCTTTCACTAATAATCTTACCTCTTCATCCCACCACTGACTACCCTTTCTAATAAACCCACCTCCCACGCTTCTCATGCCACAAGCATCTCTTGTGCAAGCCATCACTGCTTCCCTAAATACATCGCATTCCTCCCCACTCCCCTTACCCCCTTTGTTCTAGCCTTTTTCCATTCTGTACTCAGTCTCTCCTGGTACTTCCTCACACAAGTCTCCTTCCCAAGCTCACATACTCTCACCACTCTCTTCAGCCCAACATTCTCTCTTCTTTTCTGAAAACCCCTACAAATCTTCAACTTCGCCTCCACAAGATAATTATCAGACATCCATCCAGTTGCACCTCTCAGCACATTAACATCCAAAAGTCTCTCTATCGTGCGCCTATCAATTAACACGTAATCCAATAACTCTCTCTGGCCATCTCTCCTACTTACATACATATGCTTATGTATATCTCGCTTTTTAAACCAGGTGTTCCCAATCACTAGTCCTTTTTGAGCACATAAAGGTACAATCTCTTCATCATTTCCATTTACAACACTGAATACCCCATGTATACCAATTATTCCCTCAGCTGCCACATAACTCACCTTTGCATTCAAATCACCCATCACTATAACCCGGTCTCGTGCATCAAAACCACTAACACACTCATTCAGCTGCTCCCAAAACACTTGCCTCTCATGATCTTTCTTCTCCTGCTCAGGTGCATATGGACCAATAATCACTCATCTCTCTCCATCAACTTTCAGTTTTACCCATATTAATCTAGAATTTACTATCTTACACTCTATCACATACTCCCAGAACTCCTGTAGTGCTACTCCTTCCCTTGCTCTTGTCCTCTCACTAACCCCTGACTTTACTCCCAAGACATTCCCAAACCACTCTTCCCCTTTACCCTTGAGCTTCGTTTCACTCAGAGCCAAAACATCCAGGTTCCTTTCCTCAAACCTACTACCTATCTCTCCTTTTTTCTCATTTAGACACCCCAGTCTGAGCCTTCGAGGAGGATGAGCACTCCCCGCGTGACTCCTTCTTCTGTTTCCCCTTTTAGAAAGTTAAAATACAAGGAGGGGAGGGTTTTTGGCCCCAACTCCCGTCCCTTTCAGTCGCCTTCTACGACACGTGAGGAATGCGTTTGAAGTATTCTTTCTCCCCTATCCCCAGGGATATATATATATATATATATATATATATATATATATATATATATATATATATATATATATATATCTTTCTTTTCTTTTAAACTATTCGCCATTTCCCGCATTAGCGGGGTAGCGTTAAGAACAGAGGACTGGGCCTTTGAGGGAATACCCTTACTTGGCCCAATTCTCTGTTCCTTCTTTTGGAAAATCAAAAAAAAACGAGAGGGGAGGATTTCCAGCCCCCCGCTCCCTCCTCTTTTAGTCGCCTTCTACGACACGCAGGGAATACGTGGGAAGTATTCTTTCTCCCCTATCCCCAGGGAAATATATATATATATATATATATATATATATATATATATATATTTTTTTTTTTTTTCTTTTTCTTACAAATTATTCGCCATTTCCCGCGTTAGCAAGGTAGCGTTAAGAACAGAGGACTGGGCCTCTGAGGGAATATCCTCACCTGGCCCCCTTCTCTGTTCCTTCTTTTGGAAAATTTAAAAAAAAAAAAACGAGAGAGGAGGATTTCCAGCCCCCCGCTCCCTTCCCTTTTAGTCACCTTCTACGACACGCAGGGAATACGTGGGAAGTATTCCTTCTCCCCTATCCCCAAGGATATATACATATATATATATATATTTTTATTTTTTATTTTGCTTTGTCGCTGTCTCCCGCGTTTGCGAGGTAGCGCAAGGAAACAGACGAAAGAAATGGCACAACCCACCCCCATACACAATGTACACACACACACGCCCACACACGCAAATATACGTACCTATACATCTCATTGTACACATATATATACACACACAGACACATACATATATAACCATGCACACAATTCACACTGTCTGCCCCTATTCATTCCCATCGCCACCTCGCCACACATGGAATACCATCCCCCTTCCCCCTCATATGTGCGAGGTAGCACTAGGAAAAGACAACAAAGGCCCCATTCGTTCACACGCAGTCTCCAGCTGTTACGCAATAATGCCCGAAACCACAGCTCCCTTTCCACATCCAGGCCCCAAACAACTTTCCATGGTTTACCCAAGACGCTTCACATGCCCTGATTCAATCCACTGACAGCACGTCAACCCGGGTATACCACACCGATCAAATTCGCTCTATTCCTTGCCAGCCTTTCACCCTCCTCCATGTTCAGGCCCCGATCACACAAAATCTTTTTCACTCCATCTTTCCACCTCCAATTTGGTCTCCCACTTCTCCTCGTTCCCTCCACCTCCGACACATATATCCTCTTGGTCAATCTTTCCTCACTCATTCTCTCCATGTGCCCAAACCATTTGAAAACACCCTCTTCTGCTCTCTCAACCACGCTCTTTTTATTTCCACACATCTCTCTTACCCTTACATTACTTACGCGATCAAACCACCTCACACCACACATTGTCCTCAAACATCTCATTTCCAGCACATCCACCCTCCTGCGCACAACTCTATCCATAGCCCACGCCTCGCAACCATACAACATTGTTGGAACCACTATTCCTTCAAACATACCCATTTTTGCTTTCCGAGATAATGTTCTCGACTTCCACACATTCTTCAAGGCTCCCAGGATTTTCGCCCCCTCCCCCACCCTATGATTCACTTCCGCTTCCATGGTTCCATCCGCTGCCAGATCCACTCCCAGATATCTAAAACACTTTACTTCCTCCAGTTTCTCTCCATTCAAACTTACCCCCCAATTGACTTGACCCTCAACCCTACTGTACCTAATAACCTTGCTCTTATTCACATTTACTCTTAACTTTCTTCTTTCACACGCTTTACCAAACTCAGTCACCAGCTTCTGCAGTTTCTCACATGAATCAGCCACCAGCGCTGTATCATCAGCGAACAACAACTGACTCACTTCCCAAGCTCTCTCATCCACAACAAACTTCATACTTGCCCCTCTTTCCAAAACTCTTGCATTCACCTCACTAACAACCCCATACATAAACAAATTAAACAACCAAGGAGACATCACACACCCCTGTCGCAAACCTACATTCACTGAGAACCAATCACTTTCCTCTCTTCCCACACGTACACATGCCTTACATCCTCGACAAAAACTTTTCACTGCTTCTAACAACTTGCCTCCCACACCATATATTCTTAATACCTTCCACAGAGCATCTCTATCAACTCTATCATATGCCTTCTCCAGATCCATTAATGCTACATACAAATCCATTTGCTTTTCTAAGTATTTCTCACATACATTCTTCAAAGCAAACACCTGATCCACACATCCTCTACCACTTCTGAAACCACACTGCTCTTCCCCAATCTGATGATCTGTACATGCCTTCACCCTCTCAATCAATACCCTCCCATATAATTTACCAGGAATACTCAACAAACTTATACCTCTGTAATTTGAGCACTCACTCTTATCCCCTTTGCCTTTGTACAATGGCACTATGCAAGCATTCCGCCAATCCTCAGGCACCTCACCATGAGTCGTACATACATTAAATAACCTTACCAACCACTGAACGATACAGTCACCCCCTTTTTTAATAGATTCCACTGCAATACCATCCAAACCTGCTGACTTGCCGGCTTTCATCTTCCGCAAAGCTTTTACTACCTCTTCTCTGTTTACCAAATCATTTTCCTAACTATGGAAAGTTATGTGGGGCCTGGATGTAGAAAGGGAACTGTGGTTTCGGGCATTATTGCATGACAGCTAGAGACTGAGTGTGAAGGAATGAGGCCTTTATTGTCTTTTCCTGGCGCTACCTTGCACACATAAGGGGGGAGGGGAATGGTATTCCATGTGTGGCGAGTTGGTGATGGGAATGAATAAAGGCAGACAGTGTGAATTGTGTGCATGGGTATATATGTATGTGTCTGTGTGTGTATATATATGTGTACATTGAGATGTATAGGTATGTATATTTGCGTGTGTGGACGTGTATGTATATACATGTGTATGGGGGTGGGTTTGGCCATTTCTTTCGTTTGTTTCCTTGCGCTACCCGCAAACGCGGGAGACAGCGACAAAACAAAATAAAAAAATTTTTTTTAAAATATATATATATAACAATTTTAATCCCTATTTTACTGTAGTCAGTGATACTGCATGATCATATACCTCCACTTCTTTAATAGATGAAGGACAGAATATTTTGTGTGTGTATAGCACCAAAGGCACTTGTGCTTGTATCGCAAAAAGCGGGCAACTAAATGTACTTTGCTGATCATCTTTTGTGTTATTTACTCTTTTTCCTTTTGATCCCTGTATTCTCTTTAGAAACTTTTTCTCATCTGTTCTCGTCTTCCCTCCATCTTTCCACCTCCTTCCCTCTTGTCTTCACCCTTTTTTACCTTACTCTCCCCACCCCCTCCCTCCTCCTACTACTCACATTCCTTAGCTACTGCTGCTTTTCTTCTTTTCCTGCAGTTACTCTCACCTGCTGACCTTCCATAATGTTTCTTCTCTTTCTCTTTTTTTTCTTCCTATCTCTCTTCCTGCTCCTTTTATCCCCTTCCATCCTTTTTATATTTCCTGACTTCTTTTCTCGACAGTCACCTGCAAGCCATTCCTCCTTATTCTTCCTACTGTTCTACTCCCCTTACTGTTACAGGAGGAGGAGGAGGAGCAGCAGGATTTCCGAGTGTTGTCCCTGGCCATCCACTCGAAGTTTGACAAGGGCCCCTTCCTCAACAATGACATCGCCATCATCAAGATCAAGAAGAAAAATGGGAAAGGCATTCAGTAAGTCATCAAACCCTGGACCATTCTAACAATGTCTTAAGATATAATCCAGTGGTTTGAATAAACTTAACACTTTCATTTTTATTTCATACATTCTATCTGTTCATCTTGCAAAGTAAATATGTATAGTGCTTGAAATAATCAAGGTTTTCAAAAGCATATGTTGGTTCAGTATTGGTTATATAGTCACCCAGCCATTGCAGTCATACGACACCAGACTTATATTCTAATATGTACTTGTTTATGTATGTCCGGAGAAGCCTTTGTATCCCTTATACTGTACCAGTATCATTCTCCCCTCACCACACTGCCATGTGATGTCAATAGGGTGTCAGCATGAACTTTTACAATGAGGTGTCTGTCCTACAGCCACAGTTAAGTGATTATTTGGTTAAGGGTTTATTTAGAATCTTCTATAACAGCATTGGTTACTTGTTTCCTCTACAGATACAAGCGTGACAGACTGGGAAGCAATATACGAAATATTAATAGAATTATGCTAACACTTGCTTTAGTATTACCAAAGTTATCGTGTAGTTGCCAGTGCAATTATGGCAGTGGTCCCAACACCAGAAGTGGTATAAGTATGGCTCCAGATCCCTCAGGTGTTCTTATCAAACGGCTGAAACTTTGAGATGGAAGAATGTCAAAACAATGTGTATTATATAAGGATGTGTGAAAAAAGAAAATCAGGGGAAGGGATGAAGGAAAACCTCAAATCAAGAAAAAACTGGGAAACAGAAAATAAAAATCTGTGAATGACACAGCCGAACATCAATAAACCGGACTAAGCTTCTGTGTGATGGCTGCTAGAGATGAGATTATAAGTGAGAGAACAAACTCTTTGCTTGTTATACAATAGTGCCTTCGAGGCCAACCGAACCCCTACCTCCTATAGACCTTACTCTGGAATTCCATAGGACTCTGGACCTCAGATATGAAGTCCATCAGAACTGACCACAATACTCACCACACTGACGAGTATGATCAGTACATTCGTCATTGTCGTATCGTCGTTGTCTGACCATGAATGACAAAACGTATTATCATTCTTAGCTGATCTAGGGTTATATCAAGAATGAAGCTTTTATAGCTGTATATATCACAATTGGGATTTAAGATAAGTTGATCTTAACCGCGCATTACTAATAGCTTTCGATAATGATTGATTTGCTTTTGTGTTGCAAGCTTAGTATTGTGACAATATAATAGCTGTTGAAGAGCATGATTTCAAGCATTATATTTCACTGAACGTTCTTGGAGCAGGCACTGGTAGTACATTACGGGGTTTGTAGTCAGATAATGGAAAACTAGGTAATATACTCGTATGAAAACGAAAAACTATGCCAAAAGTACAGACAATGCGATCGGGATGCTCTACTGTAACCAAACAAAAGCTAACCTAACCTCAACGATTGTACTAGGAAATCCGGAGTTGGTAGGCAGCCAACGATCAGGAAGATATATTACCGCTACCACCAGCCTGGGTAAAGGTTAGTGACAGCTACGTCGTGTGAGTCATCCCTTCATTGGTTGTCAAGTTGCACGTCTCTTTCCCATGTAGTTGTCCTTTCCTTCTGCCTTACCAACATATGGACTATTGTCATTCCGTCCACAAACATACTATCTCTCCTTGTCGCACATAACAGCTGGCAACACAACTCATTCTTCCTAACTAGGTTTTCCTCCGGTGAGCATTATGCGCTAGCCCTGCCTTTTGGAAGAATGTAGGAACAATAGACAGAGGAAATAGGTAGAAACACAAGGTAAAAGTAGCAGGTAGGAACATTAGGTAGTAGCAATCAGTAGGAACATTTGGTAGGAGCTTCTGCAAACACTGCGCTAAAGTTGCCCTCTGCCAGTGGAGTCTTAAGGGTGAGGCTCTAAAGGCTAAGAAGCGGCAATGGAGCTCACTAGTTATGCAAACTTTGTTGCCTTGACCGCCCCCTTGAGTGAGTTCCAGGTGAGAACAGGCGTCAGAGATATAGATGGATAGTCTATTTTAGATCCACATCATTATTAGCTTCAGATATTCAGTGATTTTGATCTTCAGTGCGAGTGTAGTGTTTTGAGAATACATTAATGGTTGTAAGCATGAATTAATCTTCCTTTCAGTTAGGCTTTATCTCAGTGTTCAGGACTCTAGCGGAAAAATACTAGTTGTAGCCATGATCGAGTAGTGCGTATAGTGTGAGACATGAACAATCATGTGACACGGTGAGTGGCCATGCAATCTCCAGCAGCAGACATATTTCTCGTTGGAATAATTCTACTATCATTTTGGCAACTAAATGAAGTGTACATATATTTTTTCATACTTGATCACTTGTCTCCCGCATTAGCGAGTTAGTGCCAGGAACAGACGAAGAAAAGTCACATCTGTACACATCCATTCTTTAGCTCTCATGTGTAATGCACCGAAACCACATCTCCCTAACCAAAACCAGCCCCTTAGAACTTACCATGGATAACCCTAGACGCTTCACAAGCTTTGGTTTAGTCCAATGATAGCACATCGACCCCAGTATACCATATCGTTCCATTTCACTCTATCCTGTGGATGTCTTTCATCCTCCTACTTGTTCAGGTCCTGATCGCTCAAAAAATGTTTATTCAACCCTTCCTTCTACAGTCTGGTCTCTCCATTCTTCTTGTTTCCTTCACTTCTGACACATATATCCTCTTTGTAAACTTTTTCTCAATCATTCTCTCCATATGTCCAAGCCATTTCAACACACCCTCTTCTGCTCTCTTAAACACACTCTTTTTATTACCACACATGTCCCTTGCCCTTTCATTACTTACACGACCAAACCACCTCACACCACATATTGTCCTCAAATATTTCATTTCCAACACATTCACTGTCCTGCTCACAGCCTTATCGATAGCCCATGCCTAGTATCCATATATTATTTCTAAGAGTCCTATTCCTTCAAACAAACCCATTTTTGCTCTCCCAGATAACTTTTTCCACATATTCGTCAGCACCCCTAGGACCTTCGTCCCCTCCTCCATCCTATGAATCACCTCCGTTTACATGGTTCCATTGCTGCCGTTACCACTCCCAGATATCTAAAACTTCCTTCAATTTTTCTCCATTCAACCTCCCTTCCCAACAACTTGTCCCTCAACCCTGCTAAACCTAATAACCTGTTTTTTTCACATTCGCTTTTTAACTTTCCCCTTTCACACACTCTTCCAAACTCAGTCACCATCTTCTGCAATTTCTCACTTGAATCCACCACCAACAACTGACTCACTTCTCAGGCCCTCTCATCCCTCACAGACTGCATACTTGCCCCTCTTTCCAAGACTCTTGCTTTCACCTCCCTCACCACCTCATCCATAAACAAATCAAATAACCGTGGAGACATCACGCACCCCTGCCGCAAACCAACCTTCACTTGGAACCATTCACTCTCCTGTCTTCCTACTTGCACACGAGCTTTACATCCTTGATAAAAACTTCTCTGCTTCTAGCCGCTTTCTTCTCACACCGTATATTCTTAAGATCTTTCACAAAGCATCTCTATCAACACTATCATATGCTTTCTCCAGATTCATTAATGCCCTTTGCAAATCCTTCTTCTTTTCTAAGTATTTCTCACGCATTTCTTAAAGCAAACACTTAATCCACACATCCTCTTCCACTTCTGAAGCCATACTGCTCCTCCTCAATCTGTTGCTTCGTACATTCCTTCACCCTCTCAATCGATACCCTCCCTTACAACTTACCATTTATACTTAACAAACTTATACCTGTGCAGTCTGAACACTCACCATTATTCCCCTTGCCCTCATACAATGTCACTACGCATGCATTCTGCTAATCCTCAGGCACTTCACCATGATTCATAGATACATTGAAAATCCATACCAACCAATCAACAACACAGTTACCCATTTCTTAATCAATTCAGTTGCAATAGTACCCACTCCAGCTGCCTTGCCACATTTTAACTTATGCAAGTCTTTCACCACCTCTTTTCTCTTCCCCAAACCACTCAACATAACTTTTCATTTCGCACACCACTCTCTCTCAAACACTTTGCATCTACTAGTCTTATAATCAAACACATTCAATATTCCTTCAAAATACTTATTCCATCTCCCCGTCACCTCATTACTACCTATTATCACTTCTTTTGCCTCCTTCTTCGATGTTGCCATTTGTTCTTTTGTCTTTTGCACATTATTTACCTCCTTCTAAACATTATTTTCTTAAGATTACTGACACTCGCTCACCCCAACTCTCATATACCCTCTCTTTCACATTCCTCTTGACCTTTTGCCGCCTTTTCTTACACATCCCCCAATCATTTGCGTTCCTTCCCTATAAGTATCTCACAAACTCCTCTTTTCTCTTTCATTAGCAACTTTACCTCTTCATCCTACCATTCACTAACCTTTGCATTCCACAGACCTCCTACCTTTCACATGTCACATGCATCTCTCCCACATAATATCACTGCTTCCTTAAATACCTCCCATTCCTCAAACAATCCCCCCCCCTTTCATTTGCTCTCACCTTTTGCCATTCTAGACTCAATCTCTCCTGGTATTTCTTTAGAAGTCTCTTTTCCTAGCTCAATTACTGTCACCAGTCTTCTCCCCGACATTGTTTTCTCTTTTCGAAAACCTCTGCAAGTTTTCATCCTCACCTCCACAAGATAGTGATCAGACATCCCTACAGCTGCCCCTCTCAGCACATTTGCATCCAAAAGTGTTTCTTTTACACATCTTTCAATTATAACATAATCCAATAATGCCCAGTGACCATCTCTCCTACTCACATACGTATACTACTACATTACTCACCTTAGCATTTAGATCACTCACCACTAATATCTGGTCTCATGCATCATAACTACTGTGTCAGCTGCTCCTAAAACACTTGCCTCTCATGGTTTTTCTTCTCATGACCAGGTGCGTGAGCACTAATTATCACCCATCTCGCCGTCCACTCTCAGTTTTGCCCAAATCATTCTAGAATTTACTTCCTTACACCCCATCACTCACTCCCACAACTACTACTTCAGAAGTAGTGCTACTCCTTTTTTTTTAGTTCTTGTCCTCCACCAACACTGACTTTACTCCGAAGATATTTTCATACCATTCTTATCATTTACCCTTAAACTTTGTTTCACTCAGAGACAGAACATCCAGGTTCCTTTTCTCAAACACACTACCTATCTCTCCTTTCTTCTCGTCTTAGTTACATCCACACACACATTCAGACACCCCAGTCTGAACCTTCGAGGATGATGAGCACTTCCCGCTTAACTCCTTTTGTGTCCTCTTTTAGATAATGAAATACAAGAAAGGGAGAGCTTCCAGTTCCCCGCCCCCGTCCACTTTAGTCGCTGTCTAAGACATACAGGAAATACGGAGGTAGAGTTCTTTCTCTCGACAATATACATTCATGTCATATTTTACAAGTGCATTACATTCTTTTCATCTTTCATATTTGTTTACCGTTTCCCGCCTTAGCAAAGTAATGCTAGGAAGGGACGAAGAAGAGGCCTCATTCGCTCACATCCATTCTCTAGCAGTCATGTGTAATGCATTGAAACCACAGCTTCGTAACCAGATCCAGGCCTCGCAGAATTTCCGGTGGTTCCCCTAGCTACATCATATACCTTGATTCATTCTTTTGACAGCTTGTGGTCCCCTGTATATCACGTTGCTTAAGTTCAAACTTTCCCATGCATGTCTTTAACCCTTCTGCATATTCAAGCCTTGAGTAATCAAAATCTTTTTCATTCTATCCTTCCATCTACAATTCGGTCTTCCCTTTGTTTGACCCCACCACTTCTGACGCATTTATCCTTTCTATAAATTTTTCCTTTCATTCTCTTCATATGTCCATACTATTTCAGCACACCCTCTTCAGCTCTCTCAGCCACACTCTTCTTACTTCCTCACCTCTCTCCCTTACCCTGCTATTACTTACTTGATCAACCCTCCACACACTCTATATTGTCCTCGAACATTTAATTTCCAGCACATGCACCCTCCTCTATGCAAACTCATCTATATCCCATGACTCACAACCACACGACGTTGTAAGGACTATTGTATCTTCTGACATACCCATTTCAACCCTTCCGGATAGCGACCTCTCCGTCTACACATTATGCAATACTCAAAAAAAAAAACTCTACGCCGTCACCAACCCTACGACTTACCTCAATTTCCATGGTTCCATTTACTACCATAAACACTTCCAGATATCTAAGACTCCCCACTTCATTCAAGATTTCTTCGTTCAAACTCATGCCCCAACTAACCTGTCCCGCTGTAATGATAAACTCTCAATTTTCACGAACTCTTTCAAAACCAGACACCAAATTCTGCAGTTTCTCACTGAGATCTGCCACCATTCCTATCGCACTAGCAAACAACAACTGAATTGCTTCCCATAACCCCTTCCTCACCTCCTACAGACTGCATACCTTGCCCCTCTCTTCAAGACTCCTGCATTTACCTCCCTTCCCACCCTATCCATTAACAAATTAAACATCCGTGGTGACACCCCATACCCCTGCTGCAGACCTCCTTACTACCTTCCCGTGTACACCTTACTTTTTTTGGTAAAAACTTCTCAGTATATCTGATAGCTCTCCTGCCACACCATATATTTGTAACACTTTCCTCAAAGTATTTCCATCAACCCTTTCACATACTTTCTCCAGATCTATGAATTACTATGTATTTATTTATTAAACATAACCTATGTTTCCCGCTTCAGCGAGGTAGCGCCAGGAAACACGAAGAATGGCCCATTTACTCATATGAGAATACATGTACATAAACGCCCACTTATTTACATATATGTACACAGACATTACGTACATACACATGTACATATATATACACTTGCTTGCCTTCGTCCATTCCTGGCGCTACCACGCCCCACAAGAAAACAGCATCGCTATCCCCTGCTTCAGCGAGGCAGCGCCAGAAATACAGACAAGAAGGCCCCAATCATTCACATTCAGTCTCTCGCTGTCATCTGTAATGCATCAAAACCCTATCCACATCCAGGCCCCACAGACCTTTCCATGGTTTACCCCAGACGCTTCAAATACCCTGGTTCAGTCCACTCACAGCACGTCGGCCCCGGTATACCACATCGTTCCAATTCACGCTATTCCTTGCACGTCTTTCACCCTCCTGTATGTTCAGACCTCGTTCGCTTAAAATATTTTTCACTCCATCCTTTCACCTCCAATTTGGTCTCCCGCTTCTCCTTGTTCCCTCCATCTCTAACACGCATATCCTCTTCGTCAATCTTTCTTCACTCATTCTCTCCATATGTCCAAACCATTTCAACACACCCTCTTCTGCTCTCTCAACCATACCCTTATTATTTCCACACATCTCGCTTACCCTTACATTACTTACTCGATCAAACCACCTCACACGAAATATTGTCTTCAAACATTTCATTTCCATCACATCCACCATCCTCCATACCCTTATTATTTCCACACATCTCGCTTACCCTTACATTACTTACTCGATCAAACCACCTCACACAAAATATTGTCTTTAAACATTTCATTTCCATCACATCCACCATCCTCCATACTACCCTATCTATAGCCCATGCCTTGCAACCATATAACATTGTTGGAACTACTGTTCATTCAAACATACCCATTTTTGCTCTCCGAGATAACGTTCTCGCCTTCCGATCCCAGAACTTTCGCCCCCTCACCACCCTGTGACTTACCTCCGCTTCCAGATTTCCATCCGCTGCTAAGTTCACTCCTAGATATCTGAAACACTTAACTTCCTCCAATTTTTCTCCATTCATACTTACATCCTAATTAACTTTTCCCTTAACCCTACTGAACCTTGCTCTTATTCACGTTTACTCTCAACTTTCTCCTTTCACACACTTTTCCAATCTTAGTCACCAACTTCTGCAGTTTCTCACACGAATCAGCCACTAGAACTGTATCATCGGCAAACAACAACTGACTCACTTCCCAGGCCCTCTCATCCACATCAGACTGCATACTCGCCCCACTCTCCAAATGTCACGTACAAATCCTTTTGTTTCTCTCGTCATTTCTCATATACATCCTTCTAAGCAAAAGCTTGATCCCCTAATGCTCTGCTACTGAAACAACTTTTTTTTTTTCCCTCAGTCTGATGTATAGCCTGTGCCACTAACCTGTCACAACTCTCGCATAAAACTTTCCAGATACACTCAAAATACTTATACCTCTGTAATTCGTACACCCGCCTTGCTCCATCTTGCTTTTATACATTGACACTATACATACTTTCCATCAATCCTTAGGCCCGTTATCATGATCCATACATACTTTGAAATCTGAACTAATCTTTCAGCAACACATAAGAAATTCACTTCCAGCACTGTCCACCTCAGTCGCCTTCCTACATTTCATCTTGCACATGGCTTTCATCAGATCCTCTCCTCATCAAACCACTTACCATGACTCTCTCACTTCTCCTACCCTTTCATGAAATGTGTTCAACAATCTTTCAAAATACTCTTTCCATCTAATCTTCTTCTCATCACTGCCTCATGCTACTTCCTCATCTGTTCTTTTGTTGACGTTCACATTTGTTCTCTTGTATTTCTCACACTAATAACCTCTTCCAAAGCGCCTTCTTATCTACCCTAAGGTACGCTGGTACTCATTCATCCCAACTCTAATTTGCCTTTTTTTTTTGTCAGCCTCTGCACCCTCCCTCCCTCCCCCTCTCTCCCTCTTGACCTCCTCCTGCTCAGTTGTACAACTATTAATCCTCTGCACTTTTTCCATCTAAACACTGTCCATACACCTCTCTTTTCCCTTGCATTTGCACTATATTTCATCACTACACCACTCACCTTTTAAACCTGTCGACCTCCCACCTTATGCATGCCATACTCATCTCTCGATCATCCCAATGCTACTGTCCTAAATACCTCCCAGTCCTCACCCAGGCCCCTACCTACCTCCCAGTCCTCACTCAGGCCCCTACCTACCTCCCAGTCCTCATCCAGGCCCCTACCTACCTCCCAGTCCTCACTCAGGCCCCTACCTTCCTCCCAGTCCTCATCCAGGTCCCTACCTACCTCCCAATCCGCACTCAGGCCCCTACCTGCCTCCCAGTAATCATCCAGGCCCCTACCTACCTTCCAGTCCTCACTCAAGCCCCTACCTACCTCCCAGTCCTCATCCAGGCCCCTACCTACCTCCCAGTCCTCACTCAGACCCCTACCTACCTCCCAGTCCTCATTCAGGCACCTACCTACCTCCCAGTCCTCATTCAGGCACCTACCTACCTCCCAGTAGTCATCCAGGCCCCTGCCTACCTTCCAGTCCTCATCCAGGCCCCTACCTATCTCCCAGTCCTCATTCAGGCCCCTGCCTGCCTCCCAGTCCTCACCCAGGCCCCTACCTACCTTCCATTCCTCACTCAAGCCCCTACTTACCTTCCAGTCCTCAATCAATCCCCTACCTGCCTTCCATTCCTCATCCAAGCCCCTACCTACCTCCCAGTCCTCATCCAGGCCCCAAACTACCTCTCAGTCCTCATCCAGGCCGCTACCTACCTCCCAGTCCTCACTCAAGCCCCTACCTACCTCCCAGTCCTCATCTAGGTCCCTACCTACCTCCCAGTCCTCACTCAGGCCCCAACCTACCTACCAGTACTCATCCAGGCCCCTACCTACCTCCCAGTCCTCACTCAGGCCCCTACCTGCCTTCCAGTCCTCATTCAGGCCCCTACCTACCTCCCAGTCCTTACCCAGGCCGCTACCTACCTCCCAGTCCTCACCCAGGCCCCTATCTACCTCCCAGTCCTCACTCAAGCCCCTACCTACCTCCCAGTCCTCACCCAGGCCATTACCTACCTCCCAGTCCTCATCCAGGCCGCTACCTACCTCCCAGTCCTCACTCAAGCCCCTACCTGCCTCCTAGTCCTCATCCGGGCCCCTACCTACCTCCCAGCCCTTACTCATGCCCCTACCTACCTCCCAGTTCTCACACAGGCCCCTACCTACCTCCCAGTTCTCACTTAGGCCCCTACCTACCTCACAGTCCTCATCCAGGCCAACTACTTACCTTCCAGTCCTCATCCAGGCCCCTACCTACTTCCCAGTCCTCACCCTGGCACCTACCTACCTCCCAGTCCTCATCCAGGCTCCCAACCTACCTCTCAGTCCTCACCCAAGCTCCTACCTACCTCCCAGCCCTCACTCAGGCCCCTAACTACCTCCCAGTCCTCACCCAGGCCCCTACCTACCTCCCAGTCCTCATCCAGGCCCCTTCCTACCTCCCATTCCTCACTCAGGCCCCTACCTACGTCTCAGTCCTCACTTAGGCCCCTACCTACCTCCCAGTCCTTACTCAGGCCCCTACCTACCTCCCAGTCCTTACTCACGCCCCTACCTACCTCCCAGTCCTTACTCACGCCCCTACCTTTGCATGCTTTCACTTTCCACGTTCTACACTCAATTTCTGGTATTTCTTCACATCATTCTTTTTTATATCCAAGCATCCTTACATTCACCACCCTCTGCTTACCCATATAGTTTCCATTTTTCCAAACCGAAAACCCTTGCAAGTCTTTACCCTTGCTTCTAATAGGTAATGGTCAAACATCCCACTAGCCACCCTTTTCAACACATTCACATCCTTCTGCACACCTATGGATCAGTGTATCAACTATTCTACATTTATTAGCCTTACATTTTTCCTGATATACGTGACCCTCACTGCTCTCAGTATATTATTCAAATAATTCTATGTACAAATATATTCTCCGAAAACGTTACTGTATATTCTCTAAACACCAAATAAGTATTGTAGAACAAAATCACTGAACATTCAAAACTATAATGGACTTATAATGGACTTGATTGTGTAAATGGTTAGGTTAGGTTAGGTTAGGTTAGGTTAGGTTAGGCTAGGTTAGGTTAGGTTAGGTTAGGTTAGGTATGGTTAGGTTAGGTATGGTTAGCTTAGGTTAGGCTAGGTTAGGTTAGGTTAGGTTAGGTATGGTTAGGTTAGGTTAGGCTAGGTTAGGTTAGGTTATGTTAGGTTACGTATGGTTAGGTTAGGTTAGGTTTGGTTAGGTTAGGTTAGGTATGATTAGGTTAGATTAGGTTAGATTAAATTAGGTTAGGCTAGGTTAGATTAGGTTAGGTTAGGTTAAGTTAGGTTAGGTTAGATTAGGTTAAGTATGGTTAGGTTAGGTTAGGTTAGGTAAGGTTAGAATATCCCAATTTTTCTGTTCATACTACATTAGGCCTATCGACCAGTTGGGTGTATTAAGGCCAGGTACATCGTGATAACATCGAATTGAAAATAATTTTGACCTTCCATAGGTACACAAGATAATTCTAAGACAAAATCCTCTATGGCGTACATAACATTGTTGACTGCCAAAAAGAAAAAATATATTTGTAAAGGTTATGTTCAAAGCAAAAGTTACATTATAAAGACTACATAAAAAGGTTATATCCAAAAGAAATTATAAACTTACAGTTGAAAGAAAATCCTCCTTTTCCTTGATAGAGGATTCAACTGTCATGCAATTCATTCCTGCTTTTATATAGTTCTTAAGATTGTATGCTTTAGGATTCATTCAGGTTCAAATGCTATATCATATAGACAGATATATATTGAAGAAATAAATGGTTTCACTGCAATTTGAAACGCTTATCCGTTTCATTAGTAATGGTCGTATATTTGATATCTAAGAACAGTGTGACCATAAGCAAGAAAAGTGGCAATACTGATGGTAATTCTTGTGGCACTAGTTACAAATCTCAACATTAAGCCTCCTTCACGATCGCTATCAGAAAATCATAGCAATGTAAAAAGGACATTGTTTTGTTGTTTGTTTACGTATCCTGTTTCAGATATGCTTCCCATTTCAAACCTTATCAACAACTTTATGAGCATGAAATACTGGCATGCAATTAAGTTCATTCTATTGTTATAGGCTACAGCTGGAGAACATACATCTTTTGTATTGTAAGTTATGCACATAACAAATACTTGAAACTGTGATTATTGTCAAAAAATTTCTACAGTTATTCGAGACCGTATAAGGTAAAAGTAAGATATATTCTAAATGAAAAAAGACGAATTTCTATAATGCACTCAGAGGTTATTGCTTTATCTTACCATTGTGACATATGGCATCCTCATTCTTGCCTTACGTTCATTTACCAGAGGAACTGTTTTCAGATTTACAGAGTTGTTAATGTCCACCGTTGTTCCATGTACACAAGACATGATAGATGCATTTGACAATTCACTTTATCGTTTGTTATATCTCCATTCACGGCCTAATAGGAACTATGGAGTAGGAAGTATTGTTTGTCTTTGCTGTGGCTTAAGATGGATGGCATCAAACCCTGCTTGGTATCAGTTATGGTAAGTTCATCTCGTACATCCTGCTCTCTCTCAATCCTGCACTTTCTCTCAGGTCTAGCACGGTTGTGAGTGAGAGCTTTGGCAGACCTGATGCAAGGGATTATACCTTAAAGGTCGGGATCTGAATACAATATTACACTTCCTCAAGGACACAATGTAGGACGATGTATACAGTAATGGAGCAAGTTCCTCTGTGAATGATTGATATCACATTATATTTCCCTCAGATTTGGTTTACAAGATCCTCTGTGAAGGATTGATATCACATTATATTTTCCCTCAGGTTTGGTTTACAAGATCCTCTGTGAAGGATTAATATCATATTATATTTTCCCTCAGGTTTGGTTTACAAGATCCTCTGTGAAGGTTTAATATCATATTATATTTTCCCTCAGGTTTGGTTTACAAGATCCTCTGTGAAGGTTTAATATCATATTATATTTTCCCTCAGGTTTGGTTTACAAGATCCTCTGTGAAGGTTTAATATCATATTATATTTTCCCTCAGGTTTGGTTTACAAGATCCTCTGTGAAGGATTAATATCATATTATATTTTCCCTCAGGTTTGGTTTACAAGATCCTCTGTGAAGGATTAATATCATATTATATTTTCCCTCAGGTTTGGTTACCAAGTTCCTCTGTGTAGGATTAACTATTTATTTATTTATTTTGCTTTGTCGCTGTCTCCCGCGTTAGCGAGGTAGCGCAAGGATACAGACGAAAGAATGGCCCAAACAACCCACATACACATGTATATACATACACGTCTACACATGCAAATATACATACCTATACATCTCAATGTATACATATATATATACACACACAGACATATACATATATACACATGTACATGATTCATACTCTCTGCCTTTATTCATTCCCATCTCCACTTCGCCACACATGGAATAACCAACCCCCTTCCTCCCCATGTGTGCGAGGTAGCGCTAGGAAATACAACAAAGGCCACATTCGTTCACACTCAGTCTCTAGCTGTCATGTAATAATGCACCGAAACCACAGCTCCCTTTCCACATCCAGGCCCCACACAACTTTCCATGCTTTACCCCAGACGCTTCACATGTCCTGGTTCAATCCATTGACAGCACGACGACCCCAGTATACCACACCGTTCCAATTCACTCTATTCCTTGCACGCCTTTCACCCTCCTGCATGTTCAGGCCCCGATCACTCAAAATCTTTTTCGCTCCATCTTTCCACTTCCAATTTGGTCCACCACTTCTCCTCGTTCCCTACACCTCTGAAACATATATCCTCTTGGTCAATCTTTCCTTACTCATTCTTTCCATGTGACCAAACCGTTTCAAAACACCCTCTTCTGCTCTCTCAACCACACTTTTTTTATTACCATACATCTCTCTTACCCTATTATTACTTACTCGATCAAACCACCTCACACCACATATTGTTCTCAAACATCTCATTTCCAGCACATCCACCCTCCTTCGCACAACTCTGTCCATAGCCCAAGCCTCGCAACCATACAACGTTATTGGAACCACTATTCCTTCAAACATACCCATTTTTGCTTTCCGAGATAACGTTCTCGACTTCCACACATTCTTCAAGGCTCCCAGAACTTTCGCCCACTCCCCCATCCTATGACTCACTTTCGCTTCCATGGTTCAATCCGCTGCCAATTCCACTCCCAGATATCTAAAACACTTCACTTCCTAAAGATTTTCTCCATTCAAACTTACCTCCCAATTGACTTGACCCTCAACCCTACTGCACCTAATAACCTTGCTTTTATTCACATTTACTCTCAACTTTCTTCTTTCACACACTTTACCAAATTCAGTCGCCAGCTTCTGCAGTTTCTCACATGAATCAGCCACCAGCGCTGTATCATCAGCGAACAACAACTGACTCACTTCCCAAGCTCTTTCATCCACAACAGACTACATACTTGCCCCTCTTTCCAAAACTCTTGCATTCACCTCCCTAACAACCCCATCCATAAACAAATTAAACAACCATGGAGACATCACACACCCCTGCCGCAAACCTACATTCACTGAGAACCAATCACTTTCCTCTCTTCTTACTCTTACACGTGCCTTACATCATCGATAAAAACCTTTCACTGCTTCTAACAACTTGCCTCCCACACCATATATTCTTAGTACCTTCCACAGAGCAACTCTATCAACTCTATCATATGCCTTGTCCAGATCCATAAATGCTACATACATATCTATTTGTTTTTCTGAGTATTTCTCACATACATTCTTCAAAGCAAACATCTAATGCACATATCCTCTACAACTTCTGAAACCACACTGCTCTTCCCCAATCTGATGCTTTGTACATGATTTCACCCTCTCAATCAATACCCTCCCATATGATTTACCAGGAATACTCAACAAACTTATACCTCTGTAATTTGAGCACTAACTCTTAACCACTTTGCGTTTGTACAATGGCACTATGCAAGCATTCCGCCAAACCTCAGGCACCTCACCATGAGTCATACATACCTTACCAACCAGTCAACAATACAGTCACCCCCTTTTTTAATAAATTCCACTGCAATACTATCCAAACCCCTGCCTTGGCGGCTTTCATCTTCCGCAAAGCTTTTACTACCTCTTCTCTGTTTACGAAATCAATTTTCCTAACCCTTTCACTTTGCATACCACCTCGACCAAAACACCCTATATCTGCCACTCTATCATCAAACACATTCAACAAACCTTCAAAATACTCCCTCCATCTCCTTCTCACATCACCACTACTTGTTATCACCTCCCCATTAGCCCCCTTCACTGAAGTTCCCATTTGCTCCCCTGTCTTACGCACTTTATTTACCCCCTTCCAAAACATCTTTTTATTCTCTCTAAAATTTAATGATACTCTCTCACCCCAACTCTCATTTGCCCTCTTTTTCACCTCTTGCACCTTTCTCTTGACCTCCTGCCTCTTTCTTTTATACATCTCCCACTGATTTGCATTTTTTCCTGCAAAATTCGTCCAAATGCCTCTCTCTTCTCTTTCACTAATAATCTTATTTCTTCATTCCACCACTCACTACCTTTTCTATTCTGCCCACCTCCCACGCCTCTCATGCCGCAAGTATAGTTTGTGCAAGCCATCACTGCTTCCCTAAATACATCCCATTCCTCCCCCAATCCCCTTACCTCCTTTCTTCTCACCATTTTTCATTCTCTACTCATTCTCTTCTTGTACTTCCTCGCACAAGTCTCCTTCCCAAGCTCACTTACTCTCACCACTCTCTTCACTCCAACATTCTCTCTTCTTTTCTGAAAACCTCTAAAACTCTTCACCTTCGCCTCCACAAGATAATGATCAGACATCCCTCCAGTTGCGCCTCTCAGCAAATTTACATCCAAAAGTTTCTCTTTCGAGTGCCTATCAATTAACACCTCATCCAATAACCTCTCTGGCCATCTCTCCTACTTAAATACGTACACTTATGTATATCTCTCTTTTTAAACCAGGTATTCCAAATCACCAGTTCTTTTTCAGCACATAAATCTAAAAGCTCTTCACCATTTCCATTTACAACACTGACCTCCCCATGTATACCAATTATTCCCTCAACTGCCACATTACTCACCTTTGCATTCAAATCACCCATCACTATAACCCGGTCTCGTGCATCAAAACCACCAACACACTCATTCAGCTGCTCCCAAAACACTTGCCTCATGATCTTTTTTCTCATGCCCAGGTGCATATGCACCAGTAATCACCCATCTCTCTCCATCAACTTTCAGTTTTACCCATATCAATCTAGAATTTATTTTCTTACACTCTATCACATACTCCCACAACTCCTGTTTCAGGAGTAGTGCTATTCCTTCTCTTCCTCTTTTCCTCTCACTAACCCCTGATTTTAGTCCCAAGATATTCCCAAACCACTCTTCCCCTTTACCCTTGAGCTTCGTTTCACTCAGAGACAAAACATCCAGGTTCCTTTCCTCAAACATACTACCTATCTCTCCTTTTTTCTCATCTTGGTTACATCCACACACATTTAGACACCCCAATCTGAGCCTTCGAGTAGGATGAGCACTCCCCGCGTGACTCCTTCTGTTTCCTCTTTTAGAAAGTTAGAATACAAGGAGGGGAGGGTTTCTATCCCACCGCTCCCGTCCCCTTTAGTCGCCTTCTACAACACGTGAGGAATGCGTTGGAAGTATTCTTTCTCCCCTATCCCCAGGGATGAAGGATTAATATCACATCATATTTTCCCTCAGGTTTGGAAAATTTGTTCAGCCCGTGTGTCTGGTGCCGCAAGGATGGGGTTACCCTCCGTACATCAACTGTACCGTCGCAGGATGGGGTAGCTTGGGCGCCACATTGGGTAGGTACTGTAGCCTCATTATCCCAGCAACTGGGTACCTTCATTATCCCAGTATCTGGGTACCTTCATTATCCCAGAACCTAGGTACCTTCATTATCCCAGAACCTGGGTACCTTCATTATCCCAGTACCTGAGTACCTTCATTATCCCAGAACCTGGGTACCTTCATTATCCCAGAACCTGGGTACCTTCATTATCCCAGAACCTGGGTACCTTCATTATCCCAGTATCTGGGTACCTTCATTATCCCAGAACCTGAGTACCTTCATTATCCCAGTACCTGGGTACCTTCATTATCCCAGTACCTGAGTACCTTCATTATCCCAGTACCTGAGTACCTTCATTATCCCAGTACCTGAGTACCTTCATTATCCCAGAACCTGGGTACCTCCATTATCCCAGTACCTGGGTACCTTCATTATCCCAGTACCTGGGTACCTTCATTATCCCAGTATCTGGGTACCTTCATTATCCCAGAACCTGGGTACCTTCATTATCCCAGAACCTAGGTACCTTCATTATCCCAGAACCTGGGTACCTTCATTATCCCAGAACCTGGGTACCTTCATTATCCCAGAACCTGGGTACCTTCATTATCCCAGTATCTGGGTACCTTCATTATCCCAGAACCTGAGTACCTTCATTATCCCAGTACCTGGGTACCTTCATTATCCCAGTACCTGAGTACCTTCATTATCCCAGAACCTGAGTACCTTCATTATCCCAGTACCTGAGTACCTTCATTATCCCAGAACCTGGGTACCTTCATTATCCCAGTATCTGGGTACCTTCATTATCCCAGTACATGAGTACCTTCATTATCCCAGAACCTGAGTACCTTCATTATCCCAGAACCTGAGTACCTTCATTATCCCAGTACCTGAGTACCTTCATTATCCCAGAACCTGAGTACCTTCATTATCCCAGTACCTGAGTACCTTCATTATCCCAGTACCTGGGTACCTCCATTATCCCAGTACCTGGGTACCTTCATTATCCCAGAACCTGAGTACCTTCATTATCCCAGTACCTGGGTACCTTCATTATCCCAGTAACCTGGGTACCTTCATTATCCAGTACCTGGGATACCTTCACTATCCCAGTACCTGAGTACCTTCATTAATCCCAGTACCTGGTACCTTCACTATCCCAGTACCTGAGTACCTTCACTATCCAGTACCTGAGTACCTTCATTATCCCAGTACCTGAGTACCTCATTATCCCGGTACTTGGAAGCCTTCGTTATCCTAGTACCTGAGTACCTTCATTATCCCAGTACCTGAGTACCTTCATTATCCCAGTACCTGAGTACCTTCACTATCCCAGTACCTGAGTACCTTCATTATCCCAGTACCTTAGTACCTCCATTATCCCGGTACTTGGAAGCCTTCGTTATCCTAGTACCTGAGTACCTTCATTATCCCAGTACCTGAGTACCTTCATTATCCCAGTACCTGAGTACCTTCACTATCCCAGTACCTGAGTACCTTCATTATCCCAGTACCTGGGTACCTTCATTATCCCAGTACCTGAGTACCTTCATTATCCCAGTGCCTGGTACCTTCATTATCCAGTACCTGGGTACCTTCAACATCCCAGTACCTGGGTACCTTCATTATCCCAGTACCTGGGGTACCTTCACTTATCCCATTATCCAGAGTACCTTCATTATCCCAGTACCTGAGTACCTCCATTATCCCAGCCGTACTTGGAAGCCTTCGTTATCCCTAGTACCTGAGTACCTTCATTATCCCAATACCTGAGTACCTTCATTATCCCAGTACCTGGGTACCTTCATTATCCCAGTACCTGAGTACCTTCATTATCCCAGTACCTGAGTACCTTCATTATCCCAGTACCTGGGTACCTGCATTATCCCAGTACCTGAGTACCTTCATTATCCCAGTGCCTGGGTACCTTCATTATCCCAGTACCTGGGTACCTTCACTATCCCAGTACCTGAGTACCTTCATTATCCCAGTACCTGGGTACCTTCACTATCCCAGTACCTGAGTACCTTCACTATCCCAGTACCTGAGTACCTTCATTATCCCAGTACCTGAGTACCTCCATTATCCCGGTACTTGGAAGCCTTCGTTATCCTAGTACCTGAGTACCTTCATTATCCCAGTACCTGGGTAACTTCATTATCCCAGTACCTGGGTACCTCCATTATCCCAGTACCTTGGTAACTTCAGTATCCTAGTTCAAGGTACCTCCATTATCCCAGTACCTGGGTAACTTCATTATCCCAGTACCTGGGTACCTCCATTATCCCAGTACTTGGGTACCTCCATTATCCCAGTACCTGGGTACCTTCATTATCCCAGTACCTGGGTACCTTCATTATCCCAGTACCTGGGTACCTTCATTATCCCAGTATCTGGGTACCTTCATTATCCCAGTACCTGGGTATCTCCATTATCCCAGTACCTGGGTACCTTCATTATCCCAGTACCTGGGTACCTCCATTATCCCAGAACCTGGGTACCTTCATTATCCCAGTACCTGGGTACCTCCTTTATCCCAGTACCTGGGTAACTTCATTATCCCAGTACCTGGGTACCTCCATTATCCTATTACCCAGGTAACTTCATTACATCAGTACCGTAGGTATTTCCATTTTTCTTATCTACTGACCTGTTGTCCTACTGGTTAGGAACTCCCCGTTGTGTCAGGTCTTGGTGTGGTGTTAAGTAAGGTAGCCAGCATCCTCGAACCATGCAAGGTGTTTTGGTCCACCGTCTTACTGCTGGTGTAGGTAAGTACCCGCCACAGCACCGTGTCAATCTCACAAGATCACTGCACGCACTTACCTTACACCACCTTGGGTAAATAATTTGCTGACCTTTGTTTAGGTAACTTAATTAGGTGATGCTATGTTAAGTATGCACTACCGCTGTCTCGGTATCATCTCAGGTAAGGACCTTCTCTATCTTAGTACCACACACACATATGAATATAGGTATATTTATATGAGGTATCCAGTTTGAGCTTGAGCCAATGTTGAAGTATTTAAAAGCAAAAACACTTAGGTGTCTGAGTAGAGACGGCACTCGACAGGTTTAAGCAATTATTTTGATAAGACAGATACCTGGTGTCCTACACTGTGCATATGATACCTGAAACCCGAGGTCAACAGAGATGAACTCAATGCCATTGTAAGTAGCAGCCACCGGACAGTTCGCTTCATCCCACAGTTAACTATAATGAAACTACCTCACCTGAACCAGTCAATCTTCATCATCCAGATTCCAGTCAGTGGTGAAGCTTGGGTGATTGAATTGCCGTAAAGTATACGACAGTGAAAGCAGACGTACGCATAGTAGCAGACTAAAAAAGGTGAAGTCACGACTGAAACACAAGCAATGTATGGAGAAGCTCAAGCCTGCATCTTTGTGATTCTGTTTTTAAAATGACAGAGGGGAATTCATTAGTGGACTATGAAATATGTGGATCATCCTGTTATCTAAATTTTTACATCAGAAGAACCTAGAAAACGATCAGTTTGGTAGATGAAAACATTTGTACCTCTGTGTAGGAAATCTGAGAGATTATGAAAAATTAATTATGTTTTGAAAATAAATTTTCAGTCTAAATCATTCATCATCCATAATTCGGTAACATCCAAGGCAGTGCAAGCTTAATCAGTCAGTACAGTATGTGCCATGAATGTCACTTTTATGATGATTGTCAGTTTGATGATTTTTTATCTAACACACCCCATGAACAAAATGAATAAATAAATATATATATATATATATATATATATATATATATATAAATATATATTTATATATATATATATATATATATATATATATATATATATATATATATATATATATATATATATATATTTTTTTTTTTTTTTTTTCTTTTTTTATACTTTGTCGCTGTCTCCCGCGTTTGCGAGGTAGCGCAAGGAAACAGACGAAAGAAATGGCCCCCCCCCCCATACACATGTACATACACACGTCCACACACGCAAATATACATACCTACACAGCTTTCCATGGTTTACCCCAGACGCTTCACATGCCTTGATTCCATCCACTGACAGCACGTCAACCCCTGTATACCACATCGCTCCAATTTACTCTATTCCTTGCCCTCCTTTCACCCTCCTGCATGTTCAGGCCCCGATCACACAAAATCTTTTTCACTCCATCTTTCCACCTCCAATTTGGTCTCCCTCTTCTCCTCGTTCCCTCCACCTCCGACACATATATCCTCTTGGTCAATCTTTCCTCACTCATTCTCTCCATGTGACCAAACCATTTCAAAACACCCTCTTCTGCTCTCTCAACCACGCTCTTTTTATTTCCACACATCTCTCTTACCCTTACGTTACTTACTCGATCAAACCACCTCACACCACACATTGTCCTCAAACATCTCATTCCAGCACATCCATCCTCCTGCGCACAACTCTATCCATAGCCCACGCCTCGCAACCATACAACATTGTTGGAACCACTATTCCTTCAAACATACCCATTTTTGCTTTCCGAGATAATGTTCTCGACTTCCACACATTTTTCAAGGCTCCCAAAATTTTCGCCCCCTCCCCCACCCTATGATCCACTTCCGCTTCCATGGTTCCATCCGCTGACAGATCCACTCCCAGATATCTAAAACACTTCACTTCCTCCAGTTTTTCTCCATTCAAACTCACCTCCCAATTGACTTGACCCTCAACCCTACTGTACCTAATAACCTTGCTCTTATTCACATTTACTCTTAACTTTCTTCTTCCACACACTTTACCAAACTCAGTCACCAGCTTCTGCAGTTTCTCACATGAATCAGCCACCAGCGCTGTATCATCTGCGAACAACAACTGACTCACTTCCCAAGCTCTCTCATCCCCAACAGAACTCATACTCGCCCCTCTTTCCAAAACTCTTGCATTTACCTCCCTAACAACCCCATCCATAAACAAATCAAACAACCATGGAGACATCACACATATATATATATATATATATATATATATATATATATATATATATATATATATATATATATATATATATATTCCCTGGGGATAGGGGAGAAACAATACTTCCCACGTATTCCCTGCGTGTCGTAGAAGGCGACTAAAAGGGAAGGGAGCGTGGGGCTGGAAATCCTCCCCTCTCGTTTTTTTTTTTTTTTTTTTTTTTTTTTCCAAAAGAAGGAACAGAGAAGAGGTCCAGGTGAGGATATTCCCCCAAAGTCCCAGTCCTCTGTTCTTAACGCTACCTCGCTATCGCGGGAAATAGCGAATAGTATGAAAAAAAAAAAAAAAAAATATATATATATATATATATATATATATATATATATATATATATATATATATATATATATATATATATATATTTTTTGCTTTGTCGCTGTCTCCCGCGTTTGCGAGGTAGCGCAAGGACACAGACGAAAATAATGGGCCAACCCACCCCCATACTCATGTATATACATACGTCCCCACACGCAAATACACATACCTACACATCTTTCCATGGTTTACCCCAGACGCTTCACATGCCTTGATTCAATCCACTGACAGCACGTCAACCCCGGTATACCACATCGCTCCAATTCACTCTATTCCTTGCCCTCCTTTCACCCTCCTGCATGTTCAGGCCCCGATCACACAAAATCTTTTTCACTCCATCTTTCCACCTCCAATTTGGTCTCCCACATCTCGTTCCCCCCACCTCCGAAACATATATCCTTCCTCACACATTCTCTCCATGTGCCCAAACCATTTCAAAACACCATCTTCTGCTCTCTCAACCACGCTCTTTTTATTTCCACACATCTCTCTTACCCTTACGTTACTTACTCGATCAAAACACCTCACACCACACATTGTCCTCAAACATCTCATTTCCAGCACATCCACCCTCCTGCGCACAACTCTATCCATAGCCCACGCCTCGTAACCATACAAAATTGTTGGAACCACTATTCCTTCAAACATACCCATTTTTGCTCTCCGAGATAATGTTCTCGACTTCCACACATTCTTCAAGGCTCCCAGGATTTTCGCCCCCTCCCCCACCCTATGATCCACTTCCGCTGCCAGATCCACTCCCAGATATCTAAAACACTTTACTTCCTCCAGTTTTTCTCCATTCAAACTTACCTCCCAATTGACTTGACCCTCAACCCTACTGTACCTAATAACCTTGCTCTTATTCACATTTACTCTTAACTTTCTTCTTTCACACACTTTACCAAACTCAGTCACCAGCTTCTGCAGTTTCTCACATGAATCAGCCACCAGCGAACAACAACTGACTCACTTCCCAAGCTCTCTCATCCACAACAGACTTCATACTTTCCCCTCTTTCCAAAACTCTTGAATTCACCTCACTAACAACCCCATCCTCGCGTGTCGTAGAAGGCGACTAGACGGGACGGGAGCGGGGGGCCAGAAATCCTCCCCTCCTTGTATTTTTAACTTTCTGAAATGGGAAACAGAAGAAGGAGTCGCGCGGGGAGTGCTCATCCTCCTCGAAGGCTCAGACTGGGGTGTCTAAATGTGTGTGGATGTAACCAAGATGTGAAAAAAGGAGAGATAGGTAGTATGTTTGAGGAAATTAACCTGGATGTTTTGGCTCTGAGTGAAACGAAGCTCAAGGGTAAAGGGGAAGAGTGGTTTGGGAATGTCTGGGGAGTAAAGTCAGGGGTTAGTGAGAGGACAAGAGCAAGGGAAGGAGTAGCAGTACTCCTGAAACAGGAGTTGTGGGAGTATGTGATAGAATGTAAGAAAGTAAATTCTCGATTAATATGGGTAAAGCTGAAAGTTGATGGAGAGAGATGGGTGATTATTGGTGCATATGCACCTGGGCATGAGAAGAAAGATCATGAGAGGCAAGTGTTTTGGGAGCAGCTGAATGAGTGTGTTAGTGGTTTTGATGCACGAGACCGGGTTATAGTGATGGGTGATTTGAATGCAAAGGTGAGTAATGTGGCAGTTGAGGGAATAATTGGTATACATGGGGTGTTCAGTGTTGTAAATGGAAATGGTGAAGAGCTTGTAGATTTATGTGCTGAAAAAGGACTGATGATTGGGAATACCTAGTTTAAAAAGCGAGATATACATAAGTATACTTATGTAAGTAGGAGAGATGGCCAGAGAGCGTTATTGGATTACGTGTTAATTGACAGGCGCGTGAAAGAGAGACTTTTGGATGTTAATGTGCTGAGAGGTGCAACTGGAGGGATGTCTGATCATTATCTTGTGGAGGCTAAGGTGAAGATTTGTATGGATTTTCAGAAAAGAAGATTGAACGTTGGGGTGAAGAGAGTGGTGAGAGTAAGTGAGCTTGGGAAGGAGACTTGTGTGAGGGAGTACCAGGAGAGACTGAGTACAGAATGGAAAAAGGTGAGAACAATGGAAGTAAGGGGAGTGGGGGAGGAATGGGATGTATTTAGGGAATCAGTGATGGATTGCGCAAAAGATGCTTGTGGCATGAGAAGGGTGGGAGGTGGATTGATTAGAAAGGGTAGTGAGTGGTGGGATGAAGAAGTAAGATTATTAGTGAAAGATAAGTGAGAGGCATTTGGACGATTTTTGCAGGGAAAAAATACAATTGAGTGGGAGATGTATAAAAGAAAGAGACAGGAGGTCAAGAGAAAGGTGCAAGAAGTGAAAAAGAGGGCAAATTAGAGTTGGGGTGAGAGAGTATCATTAAATTTTAGGGAGAATAAAAAGATGTTCTGGAAGGAAGTAAATAAAGTGCGTAAGACAAGGGAGCAAATGGGAACTTCAGTGAAGGGCGCAAATGGGGAGGTGATAACAAGTAGTGGTGATGTGAGAAAGAGATGGAGTGATTATTTTGAAGGTTTGTTGAATGTGTTTGATGATAGGGTGTTTTGGTCGAGGTGGTCTGCAAAGAGAGAGGGTTAGGGAAAATGATTTGGTAAACAGAGAAGAGGTAGTAAAAGCTTTGCGGAAGATGAAAGCCGACAAGGCAGCAGGTTTAGATGGTATTGCAGTGGAATCTATTAAAAAAGGGGGTGACTGTATTATTGACTGGTTGGTAAGGTTATTTAATGTATGTATGACTCATGGTGAGGTGCCTGAGGATTGGCGGAATGCGTGCATAGTGCCATTGTACAAAGGCAAAGGGGATAAAAGTGAGTGTTCAAATTTCAGAGGTATAAGTTTGTTGAGTATTCCTGGTAAATTATATGGGAGGGTATTGATTGAGAGGGTGAAGGCATGTACAAAGCATCAGACTGGGGAAGAGCAGTGTGGTTTCAGAAGTGGTAGAGGATGTGTGGATCAGGTGTTTGCTTTGAAGAATGTATGTGAGAAATACTTAGAAAAGCAAATGGATTTGTATGTAGCATTTATGGATCTGGAGAAGGCATATGATAGAGTTGATAACGATGCTCTGTGGAAGGTATTAAGAATATATGGTGTGGGAGGCAAGTTGTTAGAAGCAGTGAAAAGTTTTTATCGAGGTTGTAAGGCATGTGCACGTGTAGGAAGAGAGGAAAGTGATTGGTTCTCAGTGAATGTAGGTTTGCGGCAGGGGTGTGTGATGTCTCCATGGTTGTTTAATTTGTTTATATATATATATATATATATATATATATATATATATATATATATATATATATATATATATATATATATATATATATATATATATATATATATATATATATATATATATGTATTCCTATGAGTCCACGGGGAAAATGAAACACGAAAAGTTCCCAAGTGCTCTTTCGTGTAATGATCACATCATCAGGGGAGACACAAGAGAGAAATATAACAGTCAGTTGATATACACCAAAGAGACGAAGCTAGGACGCCATTTGGTAAACATGATAAACATGAGAGAAATATAAGTCAGTTGATATACATCGAAGAGACGAAGCTAGGACGCCATTTGTTAAACATGTGATTGTCCAAAACATACAACGAGCGTTCATAACTCACCATTTTACAAAATTTAACAACAATAAAGTTATCTAATTTGTATAGACTATCACTAATATTGAAATTATAATTCTTTGTGTATTTAATAATAGAAGATTCAATGGTATTTCTCTTGGTAATAGAGTTAGATAACGTTAATAACTGAGATGACATGACTCCAGTCAATTCAATGATCATAGTTTTTAACGTGATTAAACAAAGCGTTTGATTCTTGTCCCGTTCTTGTACTATATTTACGTTGCTTAAGTCTAACAGAAAGGACCTTACGAGTCTGACCAGCATAAAATTTAAGAATTTAAGCAAAATAGGAAGTAAAGTGAAATTAATACTAAAAGGGACAACTAAAAGATTCTTGTTGTTAATGGAAGGTTTGGGCTCAACTCTATAAAATAATTTCTTTGCTAACTTTTTGTAATTTAGAGAAATACAGTAATTTAAGTAATGATGAAATTGATATCTACAAGGGTTTAGTGTATGCCAGTTTGTCAAAACTAATGGCACGTAAATGCCCTAAAAGCTTTATAAGAGCTATTAACACCTTAAAAAAAGACAAGGATATGCATATTACTAAAGTAGATAAGGCTAACACTTTTGTGATTTTAGACAAAAGTAACTATTTATCTGAAATGAATGACTCTTTTAAATGATGACACAACATATTCTAAACTTAGTAAAATACCTTAGAAACAGTTAATTCCAATTTTGATAAAGAAATAAAGTTGTTGTTGAAAGGTAATAATTCTCTTATCAAAAGTTTGTCATCTTTGTCCCCTTCAATGCCATATATGTATGGACTTATCAAAACACATAAACAAAATTTTCCAGCAAGTCTTATAGTGAGTTCAGCAGGCTCCATCACATATAAATTGTCAAAATGGTCAGTTTCTTTATCAAGCCCTTTAGTGGGTAAGGTATCAAATTCTAATATCATGAACAATGTAGATTTAGTCAACAAGCTAAACATAATCAATGTTGATTTTGATTTCAAACTAGTTAGCTTTAATGTTTCCTCACTTTTCACTAAAGTTCCAGTTGATGACCTTTTAGAATACTTATGATGATATTCATTTACCTGTTTCAAAGTCTGTTTTCTTTGAACCAATAAAATTGTGTATAAAAGACTGTGTATTTCAATTCTAAAGAGATCACTATGCTCAAAAATTTGGTATGGCAATGGGTAACCCCTTTTCAACTGTACTACGTAATATATATATAGATTTTTTGAAACAAAATTACTAAAGGATATCTTACCTTCTAATGCAATTTGGTTTAGGTATGTAGATGATGTTCTTTGTGTTTGGCCAACAAATGAAAATTTACCATTATTTCTCCCCTAACTTAACAATTTAGTACCTTCCATCAAATTTACTGTAGAAAATGAAAATAATAGTCAAGGAAACAAGTTTAAGTTTAGCATATACAGAAAACCCACCAATGTATGCTCATATATCCATTATTACTCATCTCAACATGACAGAGTTAAATTATCATTATTTCAATCTATGTTCCTTAGGGCATTACGTATTTGCAGTCCAGAGTTTATTGATGATGAGTTTGAATAGATATATTCTATTGGATCAAAGTTAAAGTACCCTAGATCTTTCATTGATAAATCCCTTAAGATAGCAAACAAATCATTTTATAGAGTTGAGCCCAAACCTCCCATTGACACCAAGAATCTTTACTTCTCCCTTTTAGTAATAATTTCACTTTACTTCCCATGTTGCTTAAATCCTTTAATGTAAATGTTGCCTTTAGCAACAATAATACTATAAAGAATATCTTTATCAGGAATTCATCAGAAAATTCTCTTGGATGCACCTATAAAGTGCCTTGTGAAAATTGTGATAAGAGTTATGTTGGTCAGACTCGTAACGATCTTCCTGTTAGACTTAAGCAACATAAATATAGTATAAGAACGGGACAAGAATCAAATATCTTGTTTAATCACATTAAAAGCTATGATCATTGTACTAACTGGAGTAATGCCATCTGGTTTATTAATTCTAACTCTAATACCAAGAGAAATATCATTGAATCTTCTATTATTAAATACACAAAGAATTACAATCTTAATATTAGTGATGGTATATACTAAGTAGATAATCTTTTTGTGAAATCTTTTGAAACAAAATTACTAAAAGACATCTTACTTTCTAATGCAATTTGGTTTAGATATGTAGATGATGTTCTTTGTGTTGGCCAACAAATGAAAATTTACTAATATTTTTCCCCTTACTTAACAATTTAGTACCTTCCATCAAATTTACTGCAGAATGAAAATAATATATGTTACTATTTTTAGATTGCATGATCCATAGTCAAGGAAACAAGTTTAAGTTTAGGATATACAGATAACCCACCAATGTATGCTCATATATCCATTATTACTCATCTCAACATAACAGAGTTGAATTATCATCATTTCAATTTATGTTCCTTAGGGCATTGCATATTTGCAGTCCAGAGTATATTGATGTAGAGTTTGAGAAGATATATTCTATTGGATCTAAGTTAAAGTGCCCTAGATCTTTCATTGAAATCCCTTAAGTTAGCAGAGAAAAATTATTTATAGAGTTGAGCCCAAACCTCCCATTAACACCAAGAATCTTTTAGTTCTCTCTTTTGATAATAATTTCACTTTACTTCCCATGTTGCTTAGATCCTTTAAAATAAATGTTGCCTTTAGCAACAGTAATACTATAAAGAATATCTTAATAAGGAATTCACGAAAAAATCGCTGGGATGCATCTATAAAGTGCCATGTAGAAATTGTGATAAACCTTATGTTGGGCAGACTGGTAAGGATCTTTCTGTTAGACTTAAGCAACATAGAGATAGTATGAGAACGGGACAAGTATCAAATGCCTTGTTTAATCACGTTAAAAACTATGATCATCTTATTGGCTGGAGTAATGCCATCTCAGTTATTAACTCTAACTCTATTACCACGAGAAATATCATTCAATCTTCTATTATTAAATACACAAATAATTGTAATCTTAATATTAGTGATGGTCTATACAAATTAGATAACTTTATTATTGATAAAATTTGTAAAATGATAAGTTTAAGAACACTCGTTGTATTTCTTGGACAATCGCATGTTTACCAAATGGCGTCCTAGCTTCGTCTCTCCGATGTATATCAACTGACTTATATTTCCCTCTCGTGTCTCTCTTGATGGTGTGATTATTACACGAAAGTACGGTTGGGAACTTATCGTATCTCATTTTCCCCGTGGATTCAAAGGAATATCTTGATCACGCGAAAAATTATATATATATATATATATATATATATATATATATATATATATATATATATATATATATATATATATATATATATATATATATGTATGTATATATATGTATATATATATATATATATATATATATATATATATATATATATATATATATATATATATATATATATATATATATATATATATATATATATATATATATATATATATATATATATATATATATATATATATATATATATATATATATATATATATATATATATATATATATATATACCTCTGTAATTTGAGCACTCACTCTTATCCCCTTTGCCTTTGTACAATGACACTATGCACGCATTCCGCCAATCCTCAGTCACCTCACCATGAGTCATACATACATTAAATAACCTTACCAACCAGTCAACAATACAGTCACCCCCTTTTTTAATAAATTCCACTGCAATACCATCCAAACCTGCTGCCTTGCCGGCTTTCATCTTCCGCAAAGCTTTAACTACCTCTTCTCTGTTTACCAAATCATTTTCCCTAACCCTCTCTCTTTGCACACCACCTCGACCAAAACACCCTATATCTGCCACTCTATCATCAAACACATTCAACAAACCTTCAAAATACTCACTCCATCTCCTTCTCACATCACCACTACTTATTATCACCTCCCCATTTGCACCCTTCACTGAAGTTCCCGTTTGCTCCATTGTCTTACGCACTTTATTTACCTCCTTCCAGAACATCTTTTTATTCTCCCTAAAATTTAATGATACTCTCTCACCCCAACTTTTTCACCTCTTGCACCTTTCTCTTGACCTCCTGTCTCTTTTTTTTATACATCTCCCACTCAATTGCATTTTTTCCCTGCAAAAATCGTCCAAATGCCTCTCTCTTCTCTTTCACTAATAATCTTACTTCATCCCACCACTCACTACTCTTTCTAATCACCCCACTTCCCACTCTTCTCATGCCACAAGCATCTTTTGCGCAATCCATCACTCATTCCCTAAATACATCCTATTCCTCTCCCACTCCCCTTACTTCCATTGTTCTCACCTTTTTCCATTCTGTACTCAGTCTCTCCTGGTACTTCCTCACACAAGTCTTCTTCCCAAGCTCACTTACTCGCACCACCCTCTTTACCCCAACATTCACTCTTCTTTTCTGGAAACCCATACAATTCTTCACCTAAGCCTCCACAAGATAATGATCAGACATCACTCCAGTTGCACCTCTCAGCACATTAACATCCAAAAGTCTCTCTTTCGCGCGCCTGTCGATTAACACGTGATCCAATAACGCTCTCTGGCCATCTCTCCTACTTATATAAGTATACTTATGTATATCTCGCTTTTCAAACCAGGTATTCCCAATCACCATAAGTTTGTTGAGTATTACTGGTAAATTATATGGGAGGATATTGATTGAGAGGGTGATGGCATGTACAGAGCATCAGATTGGGGAGGAGCAGTGTGGTTTCAGAAGTGGTAGAGGATGTGTGGATCAGGTGTTTGCTTTGAGGAATGTATGTGAGAAATACTTAGAAAAGCAAATGGATTTGTATGTAGCATTTATGGATCTGGAGAGGGCATATGATAGAGTTGATAGAGATGCTCTGTGGAAGGTATTAAGATTATATAGTGTGGGAGGCAAGTTGTTACAAGCAGTGAAAAGTTTTTATCGAGGATGTAAAGCATGTGTACGTGTAGGAAGAGAGGAAAGTGATTGGTTCTCAGTGAATGTAGGTTTGCGGCAGGGGTGTGTGATGTCTCCATGGTTGTTTAATTTGTTTATGGATGGGGTTGTTAGGGAGGTGAATGCAAGAGTTTTGGAAAGAGGGGCAAGTATGAAGTCTGTTGTGGTTGAGAGAGCTTGGGAAGTGAGTCAGTTGTTGTTCGCTGATGATACAGCGCTGGTGGCTGATTCATATGAGAAACTGCAGAAGCTGGTGACTGAGTTTGGTAAAGTGTGTGAAAGAAGAAAATTAAGAGTAAATGTGAATAAGAGGAAGGTTATTAGGTACAGTAGGGTTGAGGGTCAAGTCAATTGGGAGGTAAGTTTGAATGGAGAAAAACTGGAGGAAGTAGTGTTTTAGATATCTCGGAGTGGATCTGGCAGCGGATGGAACCATGGAAGCGGAAGTGAATCATAGGGTGGGGGAGGGGGCGAAAATCCTGGGAGCCTTGAAGAATGTATGGAAGTCGAGAACATTATCTCGGAGAGCAAAAATGGGTATGTTTGAAGGAATAGTGGTTCCAACAAGGTTGTATGGTTGCGAGGCGTGGGCTATGGATAGAGTTGTGCGCAGGAGGGTGGATGTGCTGGAAATGAGATGTTTGAGGACAATGTGTGGTGTGAGGTGGTTTAATCGAGTAAGTAATGTAAGGGTAAGAGAGATGTGTGGAAATAAAAAGAGCGTGGTTAAGAGAGCAGAAGATGGTGTTTTGAAATGGTTTGGGCACATGGAGAGAATGAGTGAGGAATGATTGACCAAGAGTATATATGTGTCGGAGGTGGAGGGAACGAGGAGAAGTGGGAGACCAAATTGGAGGTGGAAAGATGGAACGAAAAAGATTTTGTGTGATCGGGGCCTGAACATGCAGGAGGGTGAAAGGCGGGCAAGGAACAGAGTGAATTGGATCGATGTGGTATCCCGGGGTTGACGTGCTGTCATATATATATATATATATATATATATATCTATATATATATATATATATATATATATATATATATATATATATATATATATATATATATATATATATATTATGGATGGGGTTTAGGGACGTAAATGCAAGAGTTTTGGAAAGAGGGGCAAGTATGAAGTCTGTTGGGGATGAGAGAGCTTGGGAAGTGAGTCAGTTGTTGTTCGCTGATGATACAGCGCTGGTGGCTGATTCATGTGAGAAACTGCAGAAGCTGGTGACTGAGTTTGGTAAAGTGTGTGGAAGAAGAAAGTTAAGAGTAAATGTGAATAAGAGCAAGGTTATTACGTACAGTAGGGTTGAGGGTCAAGTCAATTGGGTGGTGAGTTTGAATGGAGAGAAACTGGAGGAAGTGAAGTGTTTTAGATATCTGGGAGTGGATCTGGCAGCGGATGGAACCATGGAAGCGGAAGTGGATCATAGGGTGGGGGAGGGGGCGAAAATTCTGGGGGCCTTGAAGAATGTGTGGAAGTCGAGAACATTATCTCGGAAAGCAAAAATGGGTATGTTTGAAGGAATAGTGGTTCCACCAATGTTGTATGGTTGCGAGGCGTGGGCTATGGATAGAGTTGTGCGCAGGAGGATGGATGTGCTGGAAATGAGATGTTTGAGGACAATGTGTGGTGTGAGGTGGTTTGATCGAGTGAGTAACGTAAGGGCAAGAGAGATGTGTGGAAATAAAAAGAGCGTGGTTGAGAGAGCAAAAGAGGGTGTTTTGAAGTGGTTTGGGCACATGGAGAGAATGAGTGAGGAAAGATTGACCAAGAGGATATATGTGTCGGAGGTGGAGGGAACGAGGGGAAGAGGGAGACCAAATTGGAGGTGGAAAGATGGAGTGAAAAAGATTTTGTGTGATCGGGGCCTGAACATGCAGGAGGGTGAAAGGAGGGCAAGGAATAGAGTTAATTGGAGCGATGTGGTATACCGGGCTTGACGTGCTGTCAGTGGATTGAATCAAGGCATGTGAAGCGTCTGGGGTAAACTATGGAAAGCTGTGTAGGTATGTATATTTGCGTGTGTGGACGTATGTATATACATGTGTATGGGGGGGGGGGTTGGGCCGTTTCTTTCCTCTGTTTCCTTGCGCTACCTCGCAAACGCGGGAGACAGCGACAAAGCATAATAAAAAAAATATAAATATATATATATATATATATAATATATATATATATATATATATATATTGAATCAGTGGATTGAATCAGGGCATGTGAAGCGTCTGGGGTAAACCATGGAAAGTTGTGTCGGGCCTGGATGTGGAAAGGGAGCTGTGGTTTCGGGCATTATTGCATGATAGCTAGAGACTGAGTGTGAACGAATGGGGCCTTTGTTGTCTTTTCCTAGTGCTACCTCGCACACATGAGGGGGGAGGGGGATGGTATTCCATGTGTGGCGAGGTGGCGATGGAAATGAATAAAGGCAGACAGTATGAATTGTGTGCATGGGTATATATGTATGTGTCTGTGTGTGTATATATGTGTGTACATTGAGATGTATAGGTATGTATATTTGCGTGTGTGTACGTGTATGTATATACATTGTGTATGGGGGTGGGTTGGGCCATTTGTTTCGTCTGTTTCCTTGCGCTATATATATATATATATATATATATATATATATATATATATATATATATATATATATATATATATATATATATATATATATATATATATATATATATATATATATTCACTCTATTCCTTGCCCTCCTTTCACCCTCCTGCATGTTCAGGCCCCGATCACACAAAATCTTTTTCACTCCATCTTTCCACCTCCAATTTGGTCTCCCTCTTCCCCTCGTTCCCTCCACCTCCGACACATATATCCTCTTGGTCAATCTTTCCTCACTCATTCTCTCCATGTGCCCAAACCACTTCAAAACACCCTCTTTTGCTCTCTCAACCACGCTCTTTTTATTTCCACACATCTCTCTTGCCCTTACGTTACTCACTCGATCAAACCACCTCACACCACAAATTGTCCTCAAACATCTCATTTCCAGCACATCCATCCTCCTGCGCACAACTCTATCCATAGCCCACGCCTCGCAACCATACAACATTGGTGGAACCACTATTCCTTCAAACATACCCATTTTTGCTTTCCGAGATAATGTTCTCGACTTCCACACATTCTTCAAGGCCCCCAGAATTTTCGCCCCCTCCCCCACCCTATGATCCACTTCCGCTTCCATGGTTCCATCCGCTGCCAGATCCACTCCCAGATATCTAAAACACTTCACTTCCTCCAGTTTCTCTCCATTCAAACTCACCACACAATTGACTTGACCCTCAACCCTACTGTACCTAATAACCTTGCTCTTATTCACATTTACTCTTAACTTTCTTCTTCCACACTTTACCAAACTCAGTCACCAGCTTCTGCAGTTTCTCACATGAATCAGCCACCAGCGCTGTATCATCAGCGAAGAACAACTGACTCACTTCCCAAGCTCTCTCATCCCCAACAAACTTCATACTTGCCCCTCTTTCCAAAACTCTTGCATTTACCTCCCTAAACCCCATCCATAATATATATATATATATATATATATATATATATATATATATATATATATATATATATATATATATATATATATATATATATATATATATGTATATATATATATATATATATATATATATATATATATATATATATATACATGTATATATATATATATATATATATATATATATATATATATATATATATATATATATATATATATATATATACATATACATATATGTAAATGTGAATAAGAGCCAGGTTATAAGGTACAGTAGGGTTGAGGGTCAAGTCAATTGGGAGGTAAGTTTGAATGGAGAAAAACTGGAGGAAGTAAAGTGTTTTAGATATCTTGGATAATATATATATATATATATATATATATATATATATATATATATATATATATATATATATATATATATATATATATATATATATATACATATATTTTTTTTTTTTTTTATTATACTTTGTCGCTGTCTCCCGCGTTTGCGAGGTAGCGCAAGGAAACAGACGAAAGAAATGGCCCAACCCCCCCCCCCCCCATACACATGTATATACATACGTCCACACACGCAAATATACATACCTACACAGCTTTCCAGGGTTTACCCCAGACGCTTCCCATGCCTCGATTCAATCCACTGACAGCACGTCAACCCCGGTATACCACATTGCTCCAATTCACTCTATTCCTTGCCCTCCTTTCACCCTCCTGCATGTTCAGGCCCCGATCACACAAAATCCTTTTCACTCCATCCTTCCACCTCCAATTTGGTTTCCCTCTTCTCCTTGTTCCCTCCACCTCCGACACATATATCTTCTTGGTCAGTCTCTCCTCACTCATCCTCTCCATGTGCCCAAACCACTTCAAAACACCCTCTTCAGCTCTCTCAACCACGCTCTTTTTATTACCACACATCTCTCTTACCCTTACGTTACTCACTCGATCAAACCACCTCACACCACACATTGTCCTCAAACATCTCATTTCCAGCACATCCATCCTCCTGCGCACAACTCTATCCATAGCCCACGCCTCGCAACCATACAACATTGTTGGAACCACTATTCCTTCAAACATACCCATTTTTGCTTTCCGAGATAATGTTCTCGACTTCCACACATTCTTCAAGGCCCCCAGGATTTTCGCCCCCTCCCCCACCCTATGATCCACTTCCGTTTCCATGGTTCCATCCGCTGCCAGATCCACTCCCAGATATCTAAAACACTTCACTTCCTCCAGTTTTTCTCCATTCAAACTCACCTCCCAATTGACTTGACCCTCAACCCTACTGTACCTAATAACCTTCTCTTATTCACATTTACTCTTAACTTTCTTCTTCCACACACTTTTCCAAACTCAGTCACCAGCTTCTGCAGTTTCTCACATGAATCAGCCACCAGCGCTGTATCATCAGCGAACAACAACTGACTCACTTCCCAGGCTCTCTCATCCCCAACAGACTTCATACTTGCCCCTCTTTCCAAAACTCTTGCATTTACCTCCCTAACAACCCCATCCATAAACAAATTAAACAACCATGGAGACATCACACACCCCTGCCGCAAACCTACATTCACTGAGAACCAATCACTTTCCTCTCTTCATATATATATATATATATATATATATATATATATATATATATATATATATATATATATATATATATATATATATATATATATATATAATCCCTGGGGATAGGGAAGAAAGAATACTTCCCACGTATTCCCTGCGTGTCGTAAAAGGCGACTGAAATGGGTGGGAGCGGGGGGCTGGAAATCCTCCACCGTCATTATTTTTTTTTAATTTTCCAAAAGAAGTAACAGAGAAGGGGGCCAGGTGAGGATATTCCCTCAAAGGCCCAGTTCTCTGTTCTTAACGGTACCTGGCTAACGCGGGAAATGGCTAATAGTTTGAAAGAAAGAAAAGAAAGATATATATATATATATATATATATATATATATATATATATATATATATATATATATATATATATATATATATATATATATATATATATATATATATATCCCTGGGGATAGGGGAGAAAGAATACTTCCCACGTATTCCCTGCGTGTCGTAGAAGGCGACTAAAAGTGAAGGGAGCGGGGGGCTGGAAATCCTCCCCTCTCTATTTCTTTTTTTTTTTTATCCAAAGGAAGGAACAGAGAAGGGGGCTGGATGAGGATGTTTCCTCAGAGGCCCAGTCCTCTGTTCTTAATGCTACCTCGCTGACCCGGGAAATGGCGAATAGTATGAAAAAAAAAAAAAAATATATATATATATATATATACATATATATATATATATATATATATATATATATATATATATATATATATATATATATATATATATATATATATATATATATATATATATATATATATATTCGAATACCCTTCGTCTCACAATGGTGACCAACGGGTTCTATCGGTTGTTTCCGAACAGAACACATAGCCAGCTGATAGCGTTTTACCTAACCTAACTGTACAACACGGAGTTATATGAATACGAATAAAGTGTATATGAACGCGCACCTTCATAGAACATACAAACCTCCAACAGCCAGTATCGAACCTGGAACCCCTTGTGCAAGAGACAGGCATGCTAACCGCTAGGCTAAGGGACTGTATGATAGGAAACAACTATTCGAAATGCTAAGTACTCGAATACCCTTCGTCTCACAATGGTGAGCAACGGGGTCTATCGGTTGTTTCCGAACAGAACACATAGCCAGCTGATAGCGTTTTACCGAACCTAACTGTACAACGCGGAGTTATATGAATACGAATAAAGTGTATATGAACGCGCACCTTCATAGAACATACAAACCTCCAACAGCCAGGATCGTACCAAACACAGTCACCTGCTTCTGCAGTTTCTCACACGAATCAGCCACCAGCGCTTTATCATCAGCGAAAAAAACTGACTTACTTCCCAAGCTCTCTCATCCACAACAGACTGCATACTTGCCCCTATTTCCAGAACTGTTGCATTCACCTCCCTAACAACCCCATCCCTAAACAAATTAAACAACCATGGAGACATTACACACCCCTACCGCAAACCTACATTCATTGAGAACCAATCACTTTCCTCTCTTCTTACATGTATACATGCCTTACATCCTCGATAAAAAGTTTTCACTGCTCCTAACAACTTGCCACCCACACCATATATGCTTAATACTTTTCACAGAGCATCTCTATCAACTCTATCATATGCCTTATCCAGATCCATAAATGCTACATACAAATCCATTTGCTTTTCTAAGTAATTCTTACATACATTCTTCAAAGCAAACACCTGATCCACACATCCTCTAACACTTCTGAGACCACACTGCTCTTCCACAATCTGATGCTGTGTACATGCCTTCACCCTCTCAATCGATACCCTCCCATACAATTTCCCAGGAATACTCAACAAACTTATACCTCTGAAATTTTAGCACTCACTTTTATCCGCTTTGCCTTTGTACAATGGCACAATGCAAGCATTCCGCCAATCCTCAGGCACCTCACCATGAGACATACATGCATTAAATAACGTTACCAACCAGTTAACAATACAGTCACCCCCTTTTTTTAATAGATTCTACTGCAATATGTCACCCCCTTTTTTGATAAATTCTACTGCAATACGTGTCCCGTTTTTTAATAAATTCTACTGCAATACCATCCAAACCCACTGCCTTTCCGGCTTTCATCTTCCGCAAAGCTTTTAGTACCTCTTCTCTGTTTACCAAATCATTTTCCCTATCCTTCTCACTTTCCACACCACCTCTACCAAAACACCATATATTTGCCACTCTATCATCAAACATATTTAACAAACCTTCAAAATACTCATTCCATCTCCTTCTCACATCACCACTACTTGTTATCACCTCCCCATTAGCCCCCTTCACTAAAGAATTCCATTTGTTCCCTTGTCTTACGCACTTTATTTACATCCTTCCAAAACATCTTTTTATTCTCCCTAGAATTTGATGATACTCTCTCACCCCAACTCTCATTTACCCTCTTTTTCACCTCTTGCACCTTTCTCTTGACCTCCTGCCTCATTCTTTCATACATCTCCCAGTCATTTGCATTATTTCCTTGCAAAAATCGTCCAAATACCTCTCTCTTCTCTTTCACTAACAATCTTACTTCTTCATCCCATCACTCACTTCTATTTCTAATCTGCCCACCTCCCGCGCTTCTTATGCCACATGCAACTTTTGCGCAAGCCATCACTGCTTCCCTAAATACATTCCATTCCTCCCCCACTCCCCTTAAGTCTTTTATTCTCACCTTTTTCCATTCTGTACTCAGTCTGTCCTGGTACTTAATCACACAACTCTCCTTCCCAAACTCACTTACTCTCACCACCCTCTTCACCCCAACATTCTCTCTTCTTTTCTGAAAACCTCGACAAATCTTCACCTTCGCCTCCACAAGATAATGATTCGACATCCCTCCAGTTACACCTCTCAGTACATTAATATCCAAAATTCTCTCTTTCGCATGCCTATCAATCAACACGTAATCTAATAACGCTCTCTGGCTATTCCTCTTACTTACATACGTATACCTATGTATATCTCTTTTTAAAGCAGGTACTCCCAATTACTAGTCCTTTTTCAGCACATAAATCAACAAGCTCTTCACCATTTCCATTTACAACACTGAACACCCCATGTACACCAATTATTCCCTCAACTGCCACATTACTCACCTTTGCATTCAAATCACCCATCACTATAACCCGGTCTCGTACATCAAAACTACTAACACACTCACTCAGCTGCTCCCAAAACACTTGCCTCTCATGATCTTTCTTTTCATGCCCAGGTGCATATGCACCAATAATCACCCATCTCTCCATCCACTTTCAGTTTTACCCATATCAATCAAGATTTTACTTTCTTATACTATCACATACTCCCACCACTCCTGTTTCAGGAGTTGTGTTACTCATTCCCTTGCTCTTCTCCTCTCACTAACCCCTGACTTTACTCCCAAGACATTTTGCTTTGTCGCTGTCTCGCGCGTTAGGTAGGTAGCACAAGGAAACAGACGAAAGAATGGCCCAACCCTCCCACATACACATGTATGTACATATACGTCCACACACCTAAATATACATACCTATACATCTCAACGTATACATATATATACACACAGACATATAAATATATGCACATGTACATAATTCATACTGTCTGCCCATATTCATTCCCATCGCCACCTCGCCACACATGAAAAAAGCAACTCCCTCCCCCCCGTATGTGCGGGAGGTGGCGTTAGGAAAACACAACAAAGGCCACATTCGTCAGTCTCTAGCTGTCATGTATAATGCACTGAAACCACAGTTCCCTTTCCACATCCAGGCCCCACAGAACTTTCCATTGTTTATCCAGCCCCTTCAAATGCCCTCGTTCAATCCATTGACAGCACGTCGACCCCGGTATACCATATCGTTCCAATTCACTCTATTCCTTGCACGTCTTTCACCCTCCTACATATTCAGGCCCCGATCACTCAAAATCTTTTTCACTCCATCTTTCCACCTCCATTTGGTCTCCCACTTCTCCTCGTTCCCTCCACCACTGACACATATATCCTCTTGGTCAATATTTCCACACCCATTCTCTCTATGTGACCAAACCATTTCAAAACACCTTCTTCTGCTCTCTCAACCACATTCTTTGTATTACCACACATCTCTCTTGCCCTTTCATTACTTAATCAAACCACCTCACACCACAAATTGTCCTCAAGCATCTCATTTCCAGCACATCCACCCTCCTCCGCACAACGCTATCCATATTCCACGCTTCGTAACCATATAACATTGTTGGAACCACTATTCCCTCAAATATACCCATTTTTGCTTTCCGAGATGATGTTCTCGACTTCCACACATTCTACAACGCTCCCAGAACTGTCTCCCCCTCCCCCACCCTATGATTCACTTCCGCTTCCATGGTTCCATCTGCTGCCAAATGCAATCCAAGATATCTAAAACACTTCACTTCCTCCAGTTTTCTCCATTCAACCTTGCCTCCCGGTTGACTTGACCCTCAACCCTACTGTCTCTAATAAACTTGCTCTTATCCACATTTACTCTCAGCTTTCTTCTTTCACACACTTTACCAAACTCAGTCACCAGCTTCTGCAGTTTCCCACACTTATCAGCCACCAGCGCTGTATCATCAGTGAACAGCAACTGACTCACTTCGCAAGCTCTCTTACCCACAACAGGCTGCATACTTGCCCCTCTTTCCAAAACTCTTGCATTCACCTCCCTAACAACCCCATCCGTAAACAAATTAAACAACCATGGAGACATCACACACCCCTGCCGCAACCCAACATTCACTGAGAACCAATCACTTTCCTCTCTTCCTACACGTACACAAGCCTTACATCCTTGATAAAAACTTTTCACTGCTTCTAACAGCTTGCCCCCCCCCTCCAACACCATATATTCTTAATACCTTACACAGAGCATCTCTATCAACTCTATCATATACCTTCTCCAGATCCATAAATGCTACATACAAACCCATTTGCTTTTCTAAGTATTTTTCACATACATGCTTCAAAGCAAACACTTCATCCACACATCCTGTACTACTTCTGAAACCACACTACTCTTCCTCAATCTGATGCTCTGTACATGCATTCACACTCTCAATCAATACCTTCCCATATTCTTTCCCAGAAATATGTAATTTGAGGAGTCATTTCTATCCCCTTTGCCTATGTACAATGGCACTATGCAAGCATTCCTCCAATCCTCAGGCTCCTCACCATGAGTCACACATACATTTAATAAGATTACCAACCAGTGAGCAATACAGTCACCCCCTTTTTTTAATAAATTCTACTGAAATACCATCCAAACTCGCTGTCTTACCGGCTTTCATCTTCCGCAAAGCTTTTACTGCCTCTTCTCTGTTTACCAAATCATTCTCCCTAACCCTCTCACTTTGCACACCACCTCGACCAAAACACCCTATATCTACCACTCTATCATCAAACACATTTAACAAACCTTCAAAATATTCATTCCATCTCCTTCTCAGATCACCACATCGTGTTATCACCTCCCCATCAGCCCCCTTCACTAAAAAACATCTTTGTTATTCTCCCTGAAATTTAATGATAATCTCTCACCCCAACTCTCATTTGCCCTCTTTTTTACCTCTTGCACCTTTCTCTTGACCTCCTGCCTCTTTCTTTTATACATCTCCTAGTCATTTGCATTACTTCCCTGCAAAAATCGTCCAAATGCCTCGCTCTTCTCTTTCACTAATAATCTTGCTTCCTCATCCTACCACTCACTACCCTTTCTAATCTGCCCACCTTCCATGCTTCTCATGCCACAAGCATCTTTTGGGAGCCATCACTGCTTCCCTAAATACATCCCATTCCTCCCCCACTCCCCTTACCTCCTTTGTTGTCACCCTTTTTCCATTCTGTACTCAGTCTCTCCTGGTACTTCCTCACACAAGTCTCCTTCCCAAGCTCACTTACTCTGACCACTCTCTTCGCCCCAACATTCTCTCTTCTTTTCTTAAAACCTCTACAAATCTTCACCTTAGCCTCCACAAGATAATGATCAGACATCCCTCTAGTTGCACCTCTCAGCACATTAACATCCAAAAGTCTCTCTTTCGCTCAACTATCAATAAACACGTAATCCAATAACCCTCTCTGCCATCTCTCCTACTTACATACGTATACTTATGTATATCTCTGTTTTTAAACTATGTATTCCCAATCACCAGTCCTTTTTCAGCACATAGATCTACAATCTCTTCACCATTTCCATGTAGAACACTGAACACTCCATGTACACCAATTATTACCTCAACTGCCACATTACTCACCTTTGCATTCAAATCACCCATCACTATAACCCGGTCTCGTGCATCACAACTACTAACACACTGCTCTCAAAATACTTGCCTCTCATGATCTTTCTTCTCAGCCCAGGTGCATATGCACCACTTTTCACCCATCTCTCTCATCAACTTTCAGTTTTACCCATATTAATCAAGAGTTTACTTTCTTACAAACTATTACATACTCCCACCAATCCTGTTTCAGGAGTACTGCTACTCCTTCCCTTGCTCTTGTCCTCTCACTAACCCCTGACTTTACTCCCAAGACATTCCCAAACCACTCTTCCCCTTTACCCTTGAGCTTCGTTTCACTCAGAGCCAAAACATCCAGGTTCGCTTCCTCAAACATACTACGTATGTCTCCTTTTTTCTCATCTTGGTTACATCCACACACATTTAGACACCCCAATCTGAGCCGACGAGGAGAATGAGCACTCCCCGCGTGACCTCTTCTGTTTCCCCTTTTAGAAAGTTAAAATACAAGGAGGGGAGGGTTTCCAGCCCTCCGCTCCCGTCCCCTTTAGTCGCCTTGTATGACACGTGAGGAATGCGTAGGAAGTATATATATATATATATATATATATATATATATATATATATATATATATATATATATATATATATATATATATATATATATATATATATATATATATATATATATATATATATATATATATATATATATATATATATAAATATATATATATATATATATATATATATATATATATATATATATATATATATATATATATATATATATATATATATATATACATATATATATATATATATATTGGAAAGGATCACAATTTTGCGCTTGATCAAGATATTCCTATGAGTTCACGGGGAAAATGAAACATTAAAAGTTCCTAGCTTCGACTCTGCGATGTATATCAACTGACTGTTATATTTCTCTCTTGCATCTCCCCTGATGATATGATTATTACACGAAAGTGCACTTGGGAACTTTTCGTGTTTCATTTTCCCCGTGGACTCATAGGAATATATATATATATATATATATATATATATATATATATATATATATATATATATATATATATATATATATATATATATATATATATATATATATATATATGTATATATATATATATATATATATATTTTTTTTTTTTTTTTTTATACTTTGTCGCTGTCTCCCGCGTTTGCGAGGTAGCGCAAGGAAACAGACGAAAGAAATGGCCCAACCCCCCCCATACACATGTACATACACACGTCCACACACGGAAATATACATACCTACACAGCTTTCCATGGTTTACCCCGGACGCTTCACATGCCTTGATTCAATCCACTGACAGCACGTCAACCCCTGTATACCACATCGCTCCAATTCACTCTATTCCTTGCCCTCCTTTCACCCTCCTGCATGTTCAGGCCCCGATCACACAAAATCCTTTTCACTCCATCTTTCCACCTCCAATTTGGTCTCCCTCTTCTCCTCGTTCCCTCCACCTCCGACAAATATATCCTCTTGGTCAATCTTTCCTCACTCATTCTCTCCATGTGCCCAAACCATTTCAAAACACCCTCTTCTGCTCTCTCAACCACGCTCTTTTTATTTCCACACATCTCTCTTACCCTTACGTTACTTACTCGATCAAACCACCTCACACCACACATTGTCCTCAAACATCTCATTTCCAGCACATCCATCCTCCTGCGCACAACTCTATCCATAGCCCACGCCTCGCAACCATACAACATTGTTGGAACCACTATTCCTTCAAACATACCCTATTTTTGCTTTCCGAGATAATGTTCTCGACTTCCACACATTCTTCAAGGCCCCCAGAATTTTCGCCCCCTCCCCCACCCTATGATCCACCTCCGCTTCCATGGTTCCATCCGCTGCCAGATCCACTCCCAGATATCTAAAACACTTCACTTCCTCCAGTTTTTCTCCATTCAAACTCACCTCCCAATTGACTTGACCCTCAACCCTACTGTACCTAATAACCTTGCTCTTATTCACATTTACTCTTAACTTTCTTCTTCCACACACTTTACCGAACTCAGTCACCAGCTTCTGCAGTTTCTCACATGAATCAGCCACCAGCGCTGTATCATCAGCGAACAACAACTGACTCACTTCCCAAGCTCTCTCATCCCCAACAGACTTCATACTTGCCCCTCTTTCCAAGACTCTTGCATTTACCTCCCTAACAACCCCATCCATAAACAAATTAAACAACCATGGAGACATCACACACCCCTGCCGCAAACCTACATTCACTGAGAACCAATCACTTTCCTCTCTTCCTACACGTACACATGCCTTACATCCTCGATAAAAACTTTTCACTGCTTCTAACAACTTGCCTCCCACACCATATATTCTTAATACCTTCCACAGAGCATCTCTATCAACTCTATCATATGCCTTCTCCAGATCCATAAATGCTACATACAAATCCATTTGCTTTTCTAAGTATTTCTCACATACATTCTTCAAAGCAAACACCTGATCCACACATCCTCTACCACTTCTGAAACCACACTGCTCTTCCCCAATCTGATGCTCTGTACATGCCTTCACCCTCTCAATCAATACCCTCCCATATAATTTACCAGGAATATATATATATATATATATATATATATATATATATATATATATATATATATATATATATATATATATATATATATATATATATATATATATATTTTAGATTCATTTCAACCTTGACTAATTGTGAGTGATCCTTTGAAAACATTCCATACAAGATATTTTTCAGTAGCGTTGAAATTTCAAAAGATTGGAAAAAAAAAAAACCTTTTTCGGATCTCTAGAAAACATCATAAAAGTCTGCCTTTCAAACGAGGAACAATTGTCTATATTACCTTCCATAGTTTTTTTCTCTTGTTTGCAGTACTCGCAGGTAGAATGAGTTGTCTTGATCCCCGGGGGTCAGGCAAGCCGAAATATGCCTTGTAGGCCTCGCACATCGTAGCTGATGCTGCCATGCTGTACGTTTTCGCTCGTTTTGATAAATTGGCCACAGATCCTTGCAGCCTTTAAATACCATCTTTGTAGAATGTATCCACTTAGGCAGCTAGATCTAAACTAAACTGATTGTCTTAAGCCCTTTACATTTATACTATTATTCATATTACTGAAAACTTCTAGAAGCTTCTGTATCAGCTACTCAGCACTGAATCTATCTGGAATGTTCTGAAAAATAGGTCAGTATCAAAATATCATGTCCTGATCATGAAAGCAAAGTTTCAGGGGAATAAAAGACATTTTGTATACACTTATTTATTGCCCAGGAACAAAAAAGAAAAAAAAATGAACAGGGTTATGTATCATAAATGTTAATTCTCGAAGTTCCTCTTTCATTTTGTAACACCTATCATTATCTTGCAAAACATCTCCTTATCTTGCAGAATATCTCTCATTATCTTGCAGAACATCTCATTATCTTTCACAACATCTCTTATTATCTTGCAGAACATCTCTCATTATCCTGCAGAACATCTCTCATTATCTTGCAGAACATCTTACAGAACATCTCTCATTATCTTGCAGAACATCTTACAGAACATCTCTCATTATCTTGAAATTGATTTTAGATTAATTACTTCTATCACTTATTGCTTTCATCTTTAATCCTGCATTCTATATCATTTGAACAAAAAGACTCCAGTTTTCTTTTCTCCGGTCTATGTTTTATCCTTTCCTCCTGCCTACTTCCTTTGGATCTTGTTCCATATTTTCATCCATTTCTGGCTGATATGGGACTGAAAAGAAGGGTAAAATGAACAACTTTTGCGTATAAGTAGGCAAAATTTGATTGCCTGCAATTTTTCTGTGTGGACTAACTAGGATCACATGCCTATTTGATTTATTGTTCTCATAATTTCTTGGTTCAGGCAGTCTGATTGTCTCATACTACTGCCCCATAACGATGAATACTTAATTAGCACACAAATAGGTTTTATAAAGGGAATATTTCTGAATAAACTATTGTCAGTCTTGCCGTCAGGTTTTAGTCTATTTTTCTTTTTTTTTTTTTTGTTTCTTACGTTGGAGCTTCAGTCACGAACACAAGGCTTAATCAAGGTCAGGCCTTACGTCAAATAAAGAGCTTAATGAAAGAGGAAAAGAGGCGACAGGGGAAAATATTTATGAATTTTAGAGGCAATGAAAAATATAGCATATGAAATGTGCCAGGTTATAATATTGGGAAAGACATAAGAGGGTAGAGTGTTCCAAAGCTTCGAGAAGTAGAGAAAAAGCTATCAAAACGGCCCGCCCTGGAGTTGCCAACGGCCACACAGTAATCAAGTGTTGCAGCACTGCACCTAGTATTGCGGGGTATTGCTAGTATGGGTACTCAAGCAACCAGCTCTCAGGATTAAAGACCTAAGTAATATCAATAGAAGGGGGAAAGTGAACCAACATTCAGTGTATGAATGCATTTGGTTATTTGTGAAAGAAAGGAAATCACTTAAAGAGAAAAAGGAGAAAAGTGTGGGAGACAGAACAGAATCTTGAGGGATGCCGCTGTTGATGGAGAAAGTGGGAGAAGCTGATCCATCAGCAGCTATACAATTAGATTGGCCAAAAAGGAAGCAGATAAGAGGGAGCAAAGTGAGGGAGGGAAGTCAAAGAGGGGAGCTTAGAGATAACACCCTGATGTTACACCCTGTCAAAAGCTTTGAATATATCAATGGCAACGACACAGGATTCCTCAAAATTCCCTATGGATGATGAGCAAACATTAGTAAGATTGGGAAGAATATCACTAGTAGATCTTGCCTTACGGAAGCCATACTGGTGATCAGAGAGGTCTTGTAAGATTTAAGGTGTTCAATGATATGGAAGTTGAGGAAGAATTCAAAGACTTTGGAAATGTTGGATGTCAAAGCAACAGGAAGATAATTAGAGGGTTTAGAACAGTCAACGTTTTAAGGGATGATATGTACCAAAGCATACTTCCAAGAAGATAGAAGAGTTGTAGTTCTTAAACAGGAACGGAACAGAGGAACAAGCATAGGTGTAAGTTCAAATGGACACTTCGGTACATGGGGATGGATGCCGTCAGGAACATAACCTTCCTTGTCTCCAGAGAGAGAAGCACATTTTGGACAGCTCAAAAACAGATTGCAGGAGGAGGTATAGGACTCGTAAGAGGAGCACATATCTTACCATTTACGAATTTACTTAAAGTGCCTCTTTTTTACGTCAGTTGTTAACACTTTTGGTAACCCTTTATATGTTTAGTATTTTCAGCTTTGGTTTTCCTGAAAGTGGCAACATTGGACATTTAATTTAGAAATTAATGTCTTCCCACCTACACTGTTACTGAAGACCTTAAAAGCTGCACAATCAAATTTGATATCATAGCTATTGTATCATTAAGAGCTCCTTCACACTTCACTAACCCTACTTGTACGTAATACAACGATATTCTTTCTACTTTTACATAATAGGACTGCTAGAAAGATGACCTTCAAAAATCTTAAATAAGGTTCACCTACTCTAGTCTGTGTATGTGTGTTTGTGTGTGTGTGTGTGTGTGTGTGTGTGTGTGTGTGTGTGTGTGTGTGTGTGTGTGTGTGTGTGTGTGTGTGTGTGTGTGAGTTGGTTGGTTGGTGGGTCATTCAGACTTCAGGCCTATCAACTGCAATGGTCATTAAGGCCATTAAACTCACGCTATAGTAACCACCAACTGAAAAATCCTTAACACTTTCTTCAGGTGTTCGAGATGATTAGGAGACCACACATGTTACTCATTTGGTCCACAGTGAAAAACTGAGACTTGTCCAAATTCTAGATTTACTTAAAAAATATGAACCAATATATCTGTAACTGAAACTAAGAAACTTTAATGAATTGAGAGTATCTAAGAAAGTTCCTACTTCCATTTTCTTCATTTATGAGTCCTTATGCTTCTATAAGATTATGAAAGTCGTAAGGAAAATTAAAGTAAGATTTCTTTGACACAAGCTTCAGGAAACGATATCTTCATGGACCACATGCATGGGGAGAACGCATATTGTCTTAGGATTATTCTCAACTCTTGAAGGTGTCTAAGATTGTTCAGTTCTTTGATGTAGCTAACCATTCTCAGCCTTAATGACCTGTGCAATTGATATGTCTAAAGCCCAGACAACCAACCATGATCTGGCACTCTTCATATAATCATGACTCCTACACAAATCCTCAACTTTAATGTTTTCTTCTGTAGGATTCTCTAAAGTGCTTCAGTCTACACTGCTGCCCATCCTGCCCGAGGAGACATGCCAGGCGGAACATGTGTACGGCCCCACACGCCTCACAAAGGGCATGTACTGTGCTGGATACCTGGAAGGCGGCATTGATACTTGCCAGGGAGACTCGGGAGGTCCCATGGTCTGCTTAGTGAATGGTGAGCAATGGTTTCTGGGGTCGGTGCGGTGTGGGGGTTTGTCTTGTGTAATGTTTGGGCTTAGAACTAATGATGTGTTTGGGCATAGTGTAGTGTATTGGTTTGGGTGTACTGATGTGTGTAGGTGTAGTGTAGTAAATGAGTTTAGGTGAACCAATGTAGTTTGTGGTTGTAGTTGAGGGTTTGGTGTATTGTGGAATGCGTTTAGATATATTAAATGTAAGGAGAAGCTTATGGTGTGGTGTGTAAGTGTAATGTTAAGCATGATAGTGATGTAATGCATATTTGATGTGGTAGGTGGGTTTGATGTGAGTATCATGTATGCTGTAGTGTGATTGCTTAGTTTGGTGACAAGGCATGGTGCGCTTTGGTGTTTGTGTATTTCCTTTTGATGCTTAATTCTGCATTGTGTGTGTGTGTGTGTGTGTGTGTGTGTGTGTGTGTGTGTGTGTGTGTGTGTGTGTGTGTGTGTGTGTGTGTGTGTTAACTGTGTGCTGTTATGTGTGGTGAATAGTTGTGGTTGTCTGTGGATGCGTGGTATGCATGCTTACGTCTGTTGTTGGATTTGTAACTGCATACTTGCATTTTTGGCTGTGTGCATGCTTGCATCTGCATGCGTGTGCATTAACGTCTTGGTTTAGAACAAGTAGATGTGCCTCGTCATGTGGAGATATTCCTCCTGTTTTCTTGCAACATCTGTTTTCTTGTCCACTGTAGTTAAGTGCTTTCCTTTCCGGCAGGTCGACACACAGTGGTGGGCATCACCAGCTGGGGCCATGGCTGTGCCAGACCCAACAAACCTGGTGTCTACACCAAGCTCACCCACTACCTCCATTGGCTCAAATCTAACCTGGGCTAGAGCAATCCTAAACTCTTGGCTCCACTCTATCCTGGACTGGAACGACCTAAGCTTAACATTGGCTCAACTCTCATCTGGCCTAAAGCAGTCATCATCATTGGCACTTTTCTAACCTGAGATAGAGCAACTCTCAACGTCTGGCTCAATTCCACCATGAGCTATAGTAACCCTCAACTCTCACATCTGCTCAAACCTGGGCTAGAGCAACCCGTAGTAATTAACTCTATTCTAACTTGGACTCTTCTTTAAGCTCAACACTTGGATCTATTACAAACTCGGCGAGAGCAACCCACTACTCTTGACTCGACGGTAATTTGGGCAATAGCATCCCTCAACACTGTGATCCACACTGGCTAGGACTACATCATCTCTCTATGCCAGTCTCTCATCATCACTGTGATCCACACTGGCCAGGACTACATCATCTCTCTATGCCAGTCTCTCGCCCAGCCTGCTCTAACTCAACCTTCTATTGTTCGTTGTACTCCAACCTCAGCTAATCTAATTAATCCTAATCAGCTAATCCTAGACTTACTATAATCAAGGCGAGTTCACTTATATATATACACTGCATGTTTCCTTTTGATAGTAGCTCCAAAAAAAATTTATTTGCTGGTTTGTCTGGTTATTGTAATTGGGCTTCAAACTTATCATCTACCAGGGTCATTCAGGATATCAACATCAAGTTTATAATCACCAATTGAAAAATCTTGTTTTCATGATAATTTACCAACGCCGTCAGTATTTCTTTTTTTTTTACCCACCACTCGATAATCTTGAACATCTTCATCTGATGGTCGAACAACTGTGAGACTTTACTATGTTGTCAGTATACAGTTCCCTGGTGCGTTTGTCAGCAAAAGTTTTTTAATGTTTATCTTCCAAATGTATAAAGGCAATCCATTTCCCAGCATGTAAAATTCAGTAATCCTGTAACTTTGTTAATAAACTTTTATTTAGCATTCAATATTTCTGTTTCATGTCACTTAATGCTTTGATATCTAATAAAATAATATTTCACATGATATAGTAACGTGAAACACAAAGTAAGCTAATTTGATGAACATCCAAACAAATTCTACTAAGTGACTGTAGATTCTTTACATATATTTAGTTGGATTAAATTGCTATCTGTAGCTAAAGGTCATTCGATCAGAATCCTTAGCATGTCATACGTACAGAGTGCACAAGTAATTACAGTAGGACAGTAGTATCGCAACATAGCACAAGATATGTACCTACCAAAAAATTAACACTATCGAATTGCACAAAATCATGAAAACCATATCTATGTAAATAAGAAGTTAGGGACAGTTGCCAAAAAAATACATGAAGTATACTCAAAACATTTTGTTAGTGATAAATATGATGTACCATATAACACTCAAAATGTTATCTAAGGAATAGAATTAGTATATGACACAATATGGAAAATCTGTAGTTCATCTTACTTTGGGGCTCTGGGCTGGGTTAGGTAAGGATTTGCTGTACTGTTTTCTGAATATGTTGATGATTATTAGCTCCTGGATTAGACTAGAACCTACGGAAGAGAACTTTATACAAAAAATACCTATTGAACATAAATGAAACACAATACATCACATCATTAACCAAAAAATTATGAATGCTTTTAACTGAAATACTATCACTCACCTCACCTCCCCTACCAGAGCTTCAGAGATCTACTGCACCATCCATGTTTCCATGATTTTCGTAAGTCTCTCTTCTTTTCTTATTTTTCAGCATTTACCACATTAGCCAGGTAGCACTAAGAACAGGTGAACAAAAATCTTTATTCACTCACAACCATTCTCTACCTCTCATGTGTATTGCACCAAAACCGCAGCCCCACAGACCTTTCCGTGATCTCCCCTGGCTGCTTCATAATCCCTGATTTAGTTAGTTGATAGCACGTTTCCTTCAATATACCACATTGCTCCAGTTTCCTCTTGTCCTCTTATCTTTAAGGCCCTGAGCACTCAAAATCTATTTCACTCCATCCTAACATCTCCAATTTGGTTTCCCCATTCTCCTTGTCCCCTCCACTACTGACACATACCGTCTTTTTCAACCTTTCCTCACTCATTTGCTCCATATGTCCATACCATACCTGCACTCCCTCTTCAGCTCTCTCAGCCATACATTTTTATCACATCTCCCTCTTACCCTATCATCACTTAATCGATCAGCCCTCTTTAACACCACATATTGACCTCAAACATATCATTACCAACACATTCACCCTTCTACATTAATTCTCATCTATATCCCATGTTTTGCATCCATACAACATCGTTAGGACTACTATACCTTCAAATGTACCCAGTTTTTCCCTCCGTGATAGTGAATGCTCTTTCCACATCCCCTTCAATGCTTCCAGAACCTTCGCCCCCTCACTCACCCTCGCCTTCATTTTCATGGTGCTATTCGCTGTCACGTCCACTTCTCGGTATCTTGCACACCACATTTCTTTCAAGTTTTCTCCATTCAAACTCACACCTCAACTAACCTGTTTCTCAACTTTTAAAGCTAATAAGCTAGCCTTTATTCACGCCAACTCCCAAAATTTGGATTTCAACTTCTACATTTTTCAGTCAAATCTTCTACCTATGCCCAGTCATGTGCAAACAACAATTCTCTCACTTCTGAGGCCTCCTCACCCCACTCCCCAAGACCATTACATTCAGCTCCCTCACCACCTTATCCGTATACAACCTAAAAACAGCCATGGTGATATCACACACCCGTGATACAGACCTACCTTCACCTGGAACCACTCACCCTCCTCTCTACTTGCATATCTACATGTCCTGCTCTCTTGATAAAAACTCACTGCCACTGACAACCTTCCTCCCACATCGTAACTTTGCATCATCTTTCAAAACCCTATCATAAGCTTTCTTTAGACTCATAAATGACATAAATCAATCCTTTTGTTTCTCTCAAATGTATGAACATAAGCCAGGATACTATATTTGCTTTACTAATACTTTACTGTTAGTAATATCATTAAGGACATTCTGACACTATCCAAAATTCGACATGCCCTTAGGTATATAAACATCTGATATACTCATGGCCAGTGTACGCACATTCTGTGACCACACTATTTGTGTGCAATGTACTTTAACTTTCTGTGTATTACAATCATTATAACAACATGCCCACTGCCAGTACATTATGTGACTGCACGTCCCATATCAAAATGTATCTTGATCTTTCATATCACATTACACTTAAGGTACACAATATTATGTCCTGTCACACTCACTCATACTCAGTGTATACTATTTTGTTTGTGTATATAATATAACAGTTAAGTGTTTTCCCATCTACCCCTGTATTACGATGAGGTTAACGAGATATTCTGTTAATGTATGACTTACGTTGTACTTGTTTTGTATTACACAAATGTTGTTACCTTTGTTACTGTCAGCATCACTTACTATCCTGTAGTTATATATAATATATTTGATATATCCAAGACCTCCCTCCTCCTCTGATGGAAGGGAAACCCTTTGGATCCTTGGGCACCCTCCTGTGTCAATATGTTGTACCCACTGCATGCTCTATATTTTCCTCCACCTACCCCTAGATATGTACCTTCACCCACACTATCACTGAAATTCTTTGTCTGTGTATATGTAGACATGAGTTTTTTAGATAAGACAGAAATTGTTTCTCTAAGTATTTTCCACAAACATTCTTTAATGTAAAAACCCTTTACCACTCCTGAAACTATATTCTTCTCCCCCAATCTGACGCTCTTTGCATGCCAAACCTAATCAATCACCACACTCCCAGGTACCATCAACAAACTGATACGTTTGTGATTCGAACACTCACTTTTGTCTCCCTTACTTTTATACAGTGGCGCTATACTTGCATTGTGCCATTCCTCAAGCACCTTGCCATGATCCATGCATACAGTGAAAATCCTTACTAACTATTCAACAGCAAAGTCACCTCATCTTAAGAAATTCAACTGCAATACCGTCCACTCTACCATCAAACATATTCTACACTAATTGTGGATTACACCATTTCTTCTTCACCTCATCACTGTCTGTTACAACTAACCCAGTTGCCTCCTTCACCGATGTTACCATATGCTCTCATATTTTTCTCTCTTTCAATCTCCCTCCAACCATCTTATTGTCCCTGAAGTTAGCTGATACTTACTCACCCCAACTGCCATTTGCCCCCTTTTATCAGCCCCTGCACCTTCCACTTGGTATCTTGATGTGTAACTATTTTCATCTTCATACTTTTGGCCTGTTAATCTAACCTTCTTCTTGGAAACTCTTGAATACACAAGGTTCGAATTGTTAAGACTAAAGGAAGCAATTGAAGGTCTTGTGCCCACAGATTGTGACAGCTGAAATCACCCATAAACCTTATAATAACAGTGGTAGTTGGGACAGCGCTTCTGCTTCGTATTATTTGCGTCAACCAAAATCCAGTCCCTCAGGAATTAACAACCTTACAGAAATTGAAATAAAAAATGCTGCTAGAGAAGTACTGTAATACAGCCTGGCCCCTCTCCACGTTATTAGAGTGCTTCCCATGATGTTTATCTCATGATATAAAAAGAAACTGGATGGTGAATGTTGTTGAAAAACAAAAGCATTGTCAATAAGGAAAATAAATAAATTTACACTGAGCACGAGGCCCAACTGTCGACAAACCAACACACAGAGTGGCAGGAGTAACCGTGGTAACACAGAAAGGTTTTTAGTAACATTATGGCTAGATGAAAATCTAATTCATAGGTTTTATGTAATCTTCACTGCCATTGATCACGGCCATGAAAGAGATATTGAAAAATGCGATGCTACACACAGCCTGACACTATGCTAAGCAACATAAGTGGTATCATTAGCTTATGTCAGTACAGTAAAATATGTGAGAAACAGGTAATAGACTGCAGAACAAATAATAAAAATTGGTGCCTCAGATTTTAGACGTGATTCTAGGTATATTTACGCCACCTGAATAAGAATATGACCTTCATTTCCTTCTAGCAGCTATAGTTTCTGAGATAATGCACTTATCAATAAATGTACCTCTCATGAGCATAGATAGTTCGTAGCGGAGCCTAAAATGTTGTGCTTCTACACAATGACAACAAATATGGATCAATCCCAATTGGTCACTCAACTAATAATATCATACCTCGTTCACCAATGGCTGATCTGTGCGGATCTTAAGATGGTGACTTTTCTCCTGGGTCAGCAGAGTGGGTACAACAAGTAGCCCAGCTTTATCTGTCTCTGGGATAGTAGAGCTGAGGATGAGCACTGGCTGAGAAAACAATGGTCTCTGAGAGAAAACATGTTGGTTGGAGACAAGAATGTAATGGCAGAACCCTTGGTTGACAGAGATAAGATCATTGTACCACCACTGCACATCAAACTAGGTTTAATGAAACACTTTGTGAAGGCTTTGAACAAAGAAGGACACTCTGCTTTGACCACATATGCAGAAAATGTCCAGCGCTGATCATGGAGAAGGTGAAGGCAGGTACTTTCGACGGGCCGCAAATCAGGGAACTCATGAAAGACCCACATTTCCAAGATTCAATGACCAATGTTGAGGCAGAGGCATGGTCTTCGTTCACTGTGGTTGTAAGGAATTGTCTTGGTCACCATAAAGCAGATAACTACCCTGAACTAGTGGAGAACCTGCCATCTTCTTTCTCTCAACTTGGCTGTAAAATGAACATCAAAGTGCTTTACCTCCACACCCACTCGCATCGTTGGCCAGACAACCTAAGTGACTTATGTGAGGAACAGAGTCAATGAATCCAGCAAGATTTAAGAACCATGGAAGAAAGATACCGAGGACACTGGGCTACCCGTACCTGGGACACTGGGCTACCCGTACCTGGGACACTGGGCTACCCGTACCTGGGACACTGGGATACCCATACCTGGGACACTGGGCTACCCGTACCTGGGACACTGGGCTACCCGTACCTGGGACACTGGGATACTATCAGCAATCTGATCTTAAATCTTCCTCTTATGGTGTCCATACACTCCTTCCCTAAACTAACAACTTCCTTCACTATCAACACGTAGTTAGGTCGCTTACCGATATCCACCCTGCAAAGTAGTTTTAAATTACAAAAAGAAAAGCACAGTTGTAGCAATAGTTCGACTTCCCCGCACGTCCCATCACTAATCGATGAAGACAATCATGTCCTCGTAACAGTCAAGTGCCAGATCGATAATGCTGACTCTGGCCGAGTGTGCATCACCGCTCACGACATTGTTCAGGTCATTGTGCAGGATTCCTCTGTGGTGCATTTCGAGGTCTCTGATCAACAAACAAACGAACACACAAATGTTTCTTCGGAGCCCCGCTAGATGGCTCTGTCAAGGTGGGTCTGACGTGAAACATTCAAATAATTGTTTACTGGCAGTGTAACGTATATACTCATGGAGGGAAATGGATCAAGCTATACATTACTGGAACCTATCATGTAATTCATTAAAATATAGAAAAGTGTTTGTTTGTTGTTAGCCTCTGAGAGAGACGTTTTCCAGGTCAGAGTTACCAGATCTTGCTGCGTGCAGGCCACACATGAGTTAGGCCATCACTCAAATGTCAAGTTATATTGTACGAGGAATTTCTCCTATTTGTTGGGTTTTTGAAAATCATCTAACTGGAGCTGTCTGTATGTATATATAAAGTGACTCAGCCACAAAGGGTTATCTTCTTGCATTTCAAATATGTTGCTAAGCTGGCCAAAGACCCCCGCTCCTAGGGGTTCCTCCTCACCCCCTGACGGACCCATCTGAACAATGGGCCGTCAAACTGCTTCATAATGCGACACAGTAACCGGGCCATACTATACACATCAGAGGCTGGGGAACATGGGAGGCCGGCCAACACCTCAGGGGCTGTATGCTCGACTATATTACCCTTCTCGAAGCTGTGTCGCTGGCCAATGGGCAGAGCAAGACCGAAGTCGATGAGTGTAACCCGGAGGCCGGCCTGGCTGGGGCACACTGTAACATTATCACATTTCACATCTAGATGTGTCCAGCCCATCTCGTGGATGCTAATAAGGGTCTCAGTTAGCTGATGCACTATGTCCAGTATCTGGCCCTCTGAGCACGAGTGTCTGGCCAGATATTTGTCAAGCTGTTCCCCACCGTACTGACTAATCATGGCCAGGGCTTCTGGGCACACCATTATCAATTGCTGTACACCAGGACAATCTTGCAAGGCGGACAATGCCGTAATTTCCTGTAGCATAATATTGACATTCATAGGGTCGTCTGAGGTCATCTTCACTACCCACTTGCTAAAGGTATTGCAGGCCAAAGTGCAACTGCCGTAGGCTCCCCGGCCAATAAAAGTACAGTCCCTTTGGTCGAACAGGATGTCCATCACGGAGAGGCCCATAATGCTCACATTGTTAACATCACAAACCCTCTCGACGAACTGGACAGATCGGTGGCAGATGCGTGAAATGGTGGCCATCTTGAAGACAAGATGTGTGCTGTTCAACCTCTATAAGTCAAGTGAATGCTCACCACACGAATGAAGAATATATCTCGACGTGCACCGATATATGGTCAACGCTTTAATATAGTGATGAAACCAGGTCAGGAGTGGACGCACACGAGTTTGTTACCAAAGAAGATTTTACGGTCTATCATATACCCTTATGTCCCAGATAGGACCAAAATATAGTCAACATCAGCGGAGGGTAGTGAGGGGAGGAGATGTACGGGGGATGATGCTGGAGTGAGGAGAGAAGTGACGATTCTAGGAGGGCATAGGGAAGATAATGTGGGGAGGATAGTGAGATGTAGAGAGGATGGGAGGAAGAGGACGTAGGGAGGAATAGAGAGGGAGAGTGAAGGTGTAACGACGATACAGATGATATAAGGAGGATAGCAGCTATGTAAGAAGGATGTAGTTAGCATAATGTGGGAGGGAGAGTGGACGAGGACGTGGTGTGGATAGTGAAGATGGTCAGGATGAGGAGAGCATTTTGATTATATGAAAGAGGTATTGGAGAAATGGCGGGGGGGGGGGGGGAGAATTATCATTATTGTTGGGAAGGACAGTGAGGATAGTGATCTTGTGGGCAGGACACAATGTGAAAAGAATATTGAACAGGTTGGGATAGTAATATTTCTGGAAGGCATAGTTAAGATATGGGGCGGATAATAAGGGCGTAGGAAGGACAGTGATGGATGTTATGGGGAAGACAGGGAGGATAAAGGAAACTTAGTAAGGATATGATCAGGAGTATGAGTAATGTAGTGAGGATAGTGAAGGTATACTGCACATTATATGGAGATGATAGTGATTATTCAGGGAACACACTGATGATACGGAGAAAGATAGTGACGCTACCAGAAAGGTAGTGATAATGTATCGAGCGTACAGTGAACACAAACGTATAGTGAAGATGTTCTGACCAAGGGTTTAATGATATAGTTTACTAAAGTTGGTCTTTGACAATATTTGTATCAGGTCACAGTGCCAACGGTGTTTAGGTTGTAGTGAAGATGAGAAAACATGTCAGAGTTTCTAACCAAAAGTGTGTATCTCTATTAAGCAAACCACACAAACACATACGCACATATATATACCGACATATTTTCTTTCACTCTAGCCATATACAATTATTATAGATAGATAGATATGGAGAGAAATCCTCCCCTCCTTGTATTAACTTTCTAAAATGGGAAACAGAAGGAGTCACGCGGGGAGTGCTCATCCTCCTCGAAGGCTCATAGTGGGGTGCCTAAATGTGTGTGGATGTAACCAAGATGTGAAAAAAGGAGAGATAGGTAGTACGTTTGAGGAAAGGAACCTGGATGTTTTGGCTCTGAGTGAAACGAAGCTCAAGGGTAAAGGGGAAGAGTGGTTTGGGAATGTCTGGGGAGTAAAGTCAGGGGTTAGTGAGAGGACAAGAGCAAGGGAAGGAGTAGCAATACTCCTGAAACAGGAGTTGTGGGAGTATGTGATAGAATGTAAGAAAGTAAATTCTCGATTAATATGGGTAAAACTGAAAGTTGATGGAGAGAGGTGGGTGATTATTTGTGCATATGCACCTGGGCATGAGAAGAAAGATCATGAGAGGCAAGTGTTTTGGGAGCAGCTGAATGAGTGTGTTAGTGGTTTTGATGCACGAGACCGGGTTATAGTGATGGGTGATTTGAATGCAAAGGTGAGTAATGTGGCAGTTGAGGGAATAATTGGTATACATGGGGTGTTCAGTGTTGTAAATGGAAATGATGAAGAGCTTGTAGATTTATGTGCTGAAAAAGGACTGATGATTGGGAATACCTGGTTTAAAAAGCGAGATATACATAAGTATACTTATGTAAGTAGGAGAGATGGACAGAGAGCGTTATTGGATTACGTGTTAATTGACAGGCGTGCGAAAGAGAGACTTTTGGATGTTAATGTGCTGAGAGGTGCAACTGGAGGGATGTCTGATCATTATCTTGTGGAGGCTAAGGTGAAGATTTGTATTGGTTTTCAGAAAAGAAGAGTGAATGTTGGGGTGAAGAGGGTGGTGAGAGTAAGTGAGCTTGGGAAGGAGACCTGTTAGGAAGTACCAGGAGAGACTGAGTACAGAATGGAAAAAGGTGAGAACAATGGAAGTAAGGGGAGTGGGGGAGGAATGGGATGTATTTAGGGAATCAGTGATGGATTGCGCAAAAGATGCTTGTGGCATGAGAAGAGTGGGAGGTGGGTTGATTAGAAAGGGTAGTGAGTGGTGGGATGAAGAAGTAAGAGTATTAGTGAAAGAGAAGAGAGAGGCATTTGGACGATTTTTGCAGGGAAAAAATGCAATTGAGTGGGAGATGTATAAAAGAAAGAGACAGGAGGTCAAGAGAAAGGTGCAAGAGGTGAAAAAAGGGCAAATAAGAGTTGGGGTGAGAGAGTATCATTAAATTTTAGGGAGAATAAAAAGATGCTCTGGAAGGGGGTAAATAAAGTGCGTAAGACAAGGGAGCAAATGGGAACTTCAGTGAAGGGCGCAAATGGGGAGGTGATAACAAGTAGTGGTGATGTGAGAAGGAGATGGAGTGAGTATTTTGAAGGTTTGTTGAATGTGTTTGATGATAGAGTGGCAGATATAGGGTGTTTTGGTCGAGGTGGTGTGCAAAGTGAGAGGGTTAGGGAAAATGATTTGGTAAACAGAGAAGAGGTAGTGAAAGCTTTGCGGAAGATGAAAGCCGGCAAGGCAGCAGGTTTGGATGGTATTGCAGTGGAATTCATTAAAAAAGGGGATGACTGTATTATTTACTGGTTGGTAAGGTTATTTAATGTATGTATGACTCATGGTGAGGTGCCTGAGGATTGGCGGAATGCGTGCATAGTGCCATTGTACAAAGGCAAAGGGGATAAGAGTGAGTGCTCAAATTACAGAGGTATAAGTTTGTTGAGTATTCCTGGTAAATTATATGGGAGGGTATTGATTGAGAGGGTGAAGGCATGTACAGAGCATCAGATTGGGGTAGAGCAGTGTGGTTTCAGAAGTGGTAGAGGATGTGTGGATCAGGTGTTTGCTTTGAAGAATGTATGTGAGAAATACTTAGAAAAGCAAATGGATTTGTATGTAGCATTTATGGATCTGGAGAAGGCATATGATAGAGTTGATAGAGATGCTCTGTGGAAGGTATTAAGAATATATGGTGTGGGAGGAAAGTTGTTAGAAGCAGTGAAAAGTTTTTATCGAGGATGTAAGGCATGTGTACGTGTAGGAGGAGAGGAAAGTGATTGGTTCTCAGTGAATGTAGGTTTGCGGCAGGGGTGTGTGATGTCTCCATGGTTGTTTAATTTGTTTATGGATGGGGTTGTTAGGGAGGTAAATGCAAGAGTTTTGGAAAGAGGGGCAAGTATGAAGTCTGTTGGGGATGAGAGAGCTTGGGAAGTGAGTCAGTTGTTGTTCGCTGATGATACAGCGCTGGTGGCTGATTCATGTGAGAAACTGCAGAAGCTGGTGACTGAGTTTGGTAAAGTGTGTGGAAGAAGAAAGTTAAGAGTAAATGTGAATAAGAGCAAGGTTATTAGGTACAGTAGGGTTGAGGGTCAAGTCAATTGGGAGGTGAGTTTGAATGGAGAAAAACTGGAGGAAGTGAAGTGTTTTAGATATCTGGGAGTGGATCTGGCAGCGGATGGAAGCATGGAAGCGGAAGTGGATCATAGGGTGGGGGAGGGGGCGAAAATTCTGGGAGCCTTGAAGAATGTGTGGAAGTCGAGAACATTATCTCGGAAAGCAAAAATGGGTATGTTTGAAGGAATAGTGGTTCCAACAATGTTGTATGGTTGCGAGGCGTGGGCTATGGATAGAGTTGTGCGCAGGAGGATGGAGGTGCTGGAAATGAGATGTTTGAGGACAATGTGTGGTGTGAGGTGGTTTGATCGAGTGAGTAACGTAAGGGTAAGAGAGATGTGTGGAAATAAAAAGAGCGTGGTTGAGAGAGCAGAAGAGGGTGTTTTGAAGTGGTTTGGGCACATGGAGAGAATGAGTGAGGAAAGATTGACCAAGAGGATATATGTGTCGGAGGTGGAGGGAACGAGGAGAAGAGGGAGACCAAATTGGAGGTGGAAAGATGGAGTGAAAAAGATTTTGTGTGATCGGGGCCTGAACATGCGGAGGGTGAAAGGAGGGCAAGGAATAGAGTGAAATGGATCGATGTGGTATACCGGGGTTGACGTGCTGTCAGTGGATTGAATCAAGGCATGTGAAGCGTCTGGGGTAAACCATGGAAAGCTGTGTAGGTATGTATATTTGCGTGTGTGGACGTATGTATATACATGTGTATGGGGGGGGGGGGTTTGGGCCATTTCTTTCGTCTGTTTCCATGCGGTACCTCGCAAACTCGGGAGACAGCGACAAAGTATAATAAAAAAAAAAAAATAAGATATGGAGAGATAAATAAGCAGAAAGAGGAATAAATGTATAAGGAAAAAGTGATGAAGAAGAGAGAAAGGGGTGGGGAGTAGTGGCAAAACCTATGCTTTAGATATTAAGATCCACTGGACATGCACCACCACAAGACCCAGCACAGTTGGGTAGGCCACACATGGCTGAACCTTGCCATCTGCAGCCATTACCAGAAGACTCTTGCTTGCCTTCCATCTCTCACACTGCCAACACCAGCGACACATAACCCTTAAGTCTGGTTCAAGTGCTGGGGAGGGAGGGCCTGTGACACCCTCCTCCTTACTATATCCTGGCTCACTTGATGATGAGACGCAATGATGAGTGGTGGTGATATCATACAGTGACTTCATCATCATCATCATCATCATCATCATCATCACCATCATCAGTGACTGGGATTGTGGAAAGTTGCAATGTGTAGGTGAAGACCTGGTTATGAAGACCAAACTATTCCCAGCCATTTCTCATGTCTTATTTACGAGGAGGAAGTAAAGACACAGGGAAGAGGGTAGGTACAGATCAAGTTCACTTGTTTTCTTCTGTTTTCTTCTCCTGTAAGTCGCAATAGGATCATTCATTCTCTTGATTTTCAAAGGTTCCAAGACTATTCTTGTCTCAGTGTTAAGATATTTACAAGCTGGTGACTACATCATTCATCATCCTGGTCATTTTCACAGTTCCCTATCACTGGAAACTCCATGAACGTCTTCAGTTACTGAATATATTTGTCAGTTACTAGATATTAGTCATGCCATGGCCAGTCAGCATCAAGGATAATCGGGATTTCGTCTGTCACCGACAGCCATATTCAGGAGCCATACGACGGACGGTCGACTTTGCGAAGGCGACGAAGCTTCGTATGGGAAAGATAACTAGGTGTAATGTATGCTAATTACTACCTAATGATCATGACAATTGCCTCAGGCTGGACACCTTTCTGTACAAGCACTGGTGTTATACAAGATCTCTTTCCAGTCTCCTTACTCAACCATACTTACCGCTACATGAAGTTGTCAATATTATGAACTACACATATTTCAGGAAAACAAAAGCTTGATTTATTCACTTCCATTTATTGTCATATTTTTCCTACAGTACAGTACAATACCCAACTATATATGAAAAATGTACATGCAATATTCTAAAGAAATACCCACTGTTTAAGTACATAATGCTTGAAAATAATATGTTACAATACATATAAGATTTGGTTTCTCTTCGTTACACAATTTACAGAAACGTACAAATTCCACTGAACCTCCTTGTTTAAACAGCAGCGAGCAGTTAGTGCTCACTCTGCACTTGTAGTTGGCACTATCCTGACCATTAATAATGATGCACTTGTAGCTTAGAATAACACCATCTCACACGAGAATGTCAAGTTGTCTTAGACCAGGTCTGGTACCACATCATGGACGCCATGGTGGATCATACTGTCCTTGGCTGCATGTATTCACTAACAGGACCAGGTTTCCGGCACCCACCAGCCACCAGCCAGGAAATTAAGGACGCGCCTCCACAACAGCCATTACTCAGCACCATTTTCGACCTATACTAATTACTATTACAACCCGCACATTCTCCAAACTATCATCAGAGTTTCACTTACATACACGCCACCTCCCATCCCCCGTCACCATCACATACCTGCTTATTGGTTGATTTTTTTCTTCTCTAGCCCTCGGTCAATGGCAGACCTTTTGTTCAAAAATGGCCGGCCTCTCTGTCCCTCCACCAGCGCCACCTGGTGCGACAAATTTCAAGTGGAATTTTGTGAGAAATGTGATGTGTATAGGTAGTTTTCCTCCTCTTGCATATCACACATGAATAACATCGGCCATTGTCAAGTTTTTTGTAAGCAATGATTTGAAAATGGTGCGTCAGACGACCTTCGACAGAGCCATCTGGCGGGTCTCCGAAGAAACATTTTTGCGATGGTTTGTTAGTTGGTCAAGTCAGACATGGAGGCAACCACTTTCCTGTCTTTCGTTTATAATCTTTGAGTGACACTGGCACTCTCACAGAAACTGATACCAAGAAAATGATAAATGAAATAAATAAATGAATGATAATAATAATGATTATGATAGATATAATAATATTATCATTATTGTAATAATTATGATGAGTAATCCTCATTCAGTTGGAGGGTATGAGCGGGAGTCATGATGGTATAAGACATACAACATAACGTTACCTACAACCCTCACACTACAACTGAAAATATAATGAAATTGATAATACATTTTGGCTCGGGCTAACCATTACAGGTCGCTCATCACTCAACCCTGACCACAATGGTTATGATACTTGGATAAACACCACAACCACAGTATCCACAACAGAAAAGGTGACCTCACTCACAACCACCACAATATCCACAACAGACATATATATATATATATATATATATATATATATATATATATATATATATATATATATATATATATATATATATATATATATATATATATATGGGAGCGTGGGGCTGGAAATCCTCCCGTCTCATTTTCAATTTTCCAATAGACGGAACAAAGAAGAGGGCAAGTGGGGATTTCCCTCAAAGGGTCAGTCCTCTGTTCTCAACGCTACCTCGCTATAGCGGGAGATGGCGAATAGTATGAAAAAAGAAAAAAAAGAAAAAAAGATATATATATATATATATATATATATATATATATATATTTTTTTTTTTTTTTTTTTTTTTTTTTTTTTTTTTTTTTTTTTTTTTTTTATACTTTGTCGCTGTCTCCCGCGCTTGCGAGGTAGCGCAAGGAAACAGACGAAAGAAATGGCCCAACCCCCCCCCATACACATGTACATACACACGTCCACACACGCAAATATACATACCTACACAGCTTTCCATGGTTTACCCCAGACGCTTCACATGCCTTGATTCACTCCACTGACAGCAAGTCAACCCCTGTATACCACATCGCTCCAATTCACTCTATTCCTTGCCCTCCTTTCACCCTCCTGCATGTTCAGGCCCCGATCACACAAAATCTTTTTCACTCCATCTTTCCACCTCCAATTTGGTCTCCCTCTTCTCCTCGTTCCCTCCACCTCCGACACATATATCCTCTTGGTCAATCTTTCCTCACTCATTCTCTCCATGTGCCCAAACCATTTCAAAACACCCTCTTCTGCTCTCTCAACCACGCTCTTTTTATTTCCACACATCTCTCTTACCCTTACGTTACTTACTCGATCAAACCACCTCACACCACACATTGTCCTCAAACATCTCATTTCCAGCACATCCATCCTCCTGCGCACATCTCTATCCATAGCCCACGCCTCGCAACCATACAACATTGTTGGAACCACTATTCCTTCAAACATACCCACATACATACATACATACATATATATATATATATATATATATATATATATATGTATGTATAAATCTATGTAGAATAAATATATATATATATATATATATATATATATATATATATGTATATATATATATATATATATATATATATATATGAATCTGATATATAGAACATAAATTTGTATATAAATCTAATATATACAAGAATTCGGCCATCATTGGTTTATAAGAAATGTCAAAAGTTGAGGTGTCACCGAGATACGAACTCGGATTGTTGGATATAGACTTCAGAGTGCCAACCCTTACACCAAGAGACCTGATCTGATTTGTGATAAATGATATACAAATAATTACCAATACCCCCCCCCAATTTAGCCAGAGCCCCCCCCCCCCCTTCCTGCCTGCAGAGTTCTGGGTTTTCTGGAAGGTTCTACGAGATTCTAAGGTAATTGCCCTTCAGCGGACGTTTCTGGATAGATAGATAGATAGATAGAAAGAAAGCTAGACAAATAGATGAATATATAGATACTTATATAGATAAGGCTGTGCATTTTAGTTTTCTTAGAAATCATTGATTTCCTCATTATTCTGCAATAAATACATGTACATGGATAATAAGGGTTAGGTATATGGCCAGTGGTGTAGTGAAGATGACCTTTGACCTGACCCGAATGGTTATATTGAAGATAACTCTTGACCTTACTCATGGCAATCAGAGTTGGAATCTGGGAGGGACTTCAGTTTTATTGCTCTACATGAGGAACTAGCTAATTTGGGAGTTTCTGTGAAGTTGCTGAAGTGGATTGTTGATTATCTGAGCAATAGAAAGGCTGGAGTTTGGTATTAGTGGACCACCGGGAAAATAAACACAAAACTCTTGGTGACGCCCTATGACAAGGCTCTGGATCAGGCGTTGCTTTATTCTTTTGCGTTGAATATTGTTCACAAATTAAGCATGATTCAACATCCTGGTGCTAAAAACATGAATTAACTTTGGCATACAGCCCGACAGAAAAATGATATTAAAAATAGAGTCCCACTAAGGTTCTACATTTTCTTTATCATATCCAAAGTACAGAAAACTTCTCCTGTCAGCGGTAACTAAAGCTGAATTACACTCTCGTCCCAAGCGTCTCTCTCTCGAGTCCATCGTAACTTTCATGACAATTATCTTTCTCCGTCACAGTATCTCACCCTAACCCTCTATTTCCTTCACCTCTCCTTACCCTCACCCTCTATTTCCCTCACCTTTCCTTACCCTAAGCCTCTATTTCCTTCCTTTCACTTCTAAAGTCTCTCTCTCTCATGTCCAGCCGCTCTCACACAAAGTCTCTCTTGTCTCTATCTCCCCCTCTCTCTCTCTCTCTCTCTCTCTCTCTCTCTCTCTCTCTCTCTCTCTCTCTCTCTCTCTCTCTCTCTCTCTCTCCAGTATGGAGTAATTCAGTTAATCAGTTATCATAACGCCGTGGTATATCATGCTACCTTCTCAACCACTGATCTCTCCCTGACCAGGTAACATACCAACATTGACTCATGTCACCTGCTTTGTGAGAGTATGATTTATAATATCATTCTTCAACATTAGGAATGATATAGTCATGGTAAGTCGGGAGGCTGGAGCTTAAGTTTATCCTTACTATTGTCTTTATAACAGAAAGTGAAGGGATGCATGTCCTTGGTGATGGGATGCATGACATATTCATGTTCATTCTACCTTATGACTTTCATGTAAACATTTCCTTCCGCCATATTAATCCTGCAAGTTATTTTTTCTACCTGTTTTCCGTGGTGCGTGTTGCCGGAGGGAGTGGAGGGTGGGGAGGGAACCTTTGCTTTGTTCTCCGTTTCTTCTACTGCTGTTAAGGGCAATACATTTTGTTAAGTAGTGTTAAGGCCAGACCACCTGGCTGTGTGGTCTGTGTATCTAAGTAACTCCAAGCCTTTCTCGCGCCTGGCCTGGCTTCATCCTTATCACTCGTATCAACTCTTGCTGTCGCCCTAAACCTTCCTCTCGTATCCAGTCTCTCTCATCCGAAGGCTATCTCTCCTTCACTGTCTCTCTCATCCGATGTCTTTCGCTCGTATCCATCCTAACTCTCATCCCAAGGGTTTCTCTCGTGTCCAGCCTTTCTCACAACAAAACTCTCTCTCCTTCACAGCCTTGCGTTTCCCCAAGCCCTTCCTTGTGTCCAGCTTCTCTTATCATAAGATTATGTCTCATTCACAGCATCATTCTCATCCCAAGCGCCCCTCATGTCCAGCCTCTCTCATCCCAAGCCTCTCTATCCTTCAAAGCCTCACTCTCATCCCAGGCCTCCCTCTCATGTCCAGCCTAACTCTTATCCCAGGGGTCTATCCCATATCCACCTTCTCTCATCCCAAGCCTTTCTCTTCTTCAGATCCAGAGTCCCATCCCAAGCCTGTCTTTCTCGTTGTTTATTATTATCATTGTTATCATTATTATCATTTATTGTTATTATTATCATTATCAATATTATTATCATTATTATCATTATCATTATTGTCATTATTGTCTTAATATTATTATTATTATTATTATCATGATTATTATTATTATCATTATCATTATTATTATCATTATTATTATTATTATTATTATTATTATTATTATTATTATTATTATTATTATTATTATTATTATTATTATTATAAGTGTTATTATTATTATCATTATTATTATTATTATTACTATTATTATCATTGTTGTTATTATTATTATCATTATCATTATCATTATTATTATCATTATTATTATTATTATTATTATTATAAAAAAGGAGAGATAGGTAGTATGTTTGAGGAAAGGAAGCTGGATGTTTTGGCTCTGAGTGAAACGAAGCTCAAGGGTAAAGGGGAAGAGTGGTTTGGGAATGTCTGGGGAGTAAAGTCAGGGGTTAGTGAGAGGACAAGAGCAAGGGAAGGAGTACCAATACTCCTGAAACAGGAGTTGTGGGAGTATGTGATAGAGTGCAAGAAAGTAAATTCTCGATTAATATGGGTAAAACTGAAAGTTGATGGAGAGAGGTGGGTGATTATTGGTGCATATGCACCTGGGCATGAGAAGAAAGATCAAGAGAGGCAAGTGTTTTGGGAGCAGCTGAATGAGTGTGTTAGTGGTTTTGATGCACGAGACCGGGTTATAGTGATGGGTGATTTGAATGCAAAGGTGAGTAATGTGGCAGTTGAGGGAATAATTGGTATACATGGGGTGTTCAGTGTTGTAAATGGAAATGGTGAAGAGCTTGTTGATTTATGTGCTGAAAAAGGAATGATGATTGGGAATACCTGGTTTAAAAAGCGAGATATACATAAGTATACTTATGTAAGTAGGAGAGATGGCCAGAGAGCGTTATTGGATTACGTGTTAATTGACAGGCGTGCGAAAGAGAGACTTTTGGATGTTAATGTGCTGAGAGGTGCAACTGGAGGGATGTCTGATCATTATCTTGTTTAGGCTAAGGTGAAGATTTGTATGGGTTTTCAGAAAAGAAGAGTGAATGTTGGGGTGAAGAGGATAGTGAGAGTAAGTGAGCTTGAGAAGGAGACCTGTGTAAGGAAGTACCAGGAGAGACTGAGTACAGAATGGAAAAAGGTGAGAACAATGGAAGTAAGGGGAGTGGGGGAGGAATGGGATGTATTTAGGGAATCAGTGATGGATTGCGCAAAAGATGCTTGTGGCATGAGAAGAGTGGGAGGTGGGTTGATTAAAAAGGGTAGTGAGTGGTGGGATGAAGAAGTAAGAGTATTAGTGAAAGAGAAGAGAGAGGCATTTAGACGATTTTTGCAGGGAAAAAATGCAATTGAATGGGAGATGTATAAAAGAAAGAGACAGAAGGTCAAGAGAAAGGTGCAAGAGGTGAAAAAGAGGGCAATTGAGAGTTGGGGTGAGAGAGTATCATTAAATTTTAGGGAGAATAAAAAGATGTTCTGGAAGGAGGTAAATAAAGTGCGTAAGACAAGGGAGCAAATGGGAACTTCAGTGAAGGGCGCAAATGGGGAGGTGAAAACAAGTAGTGGTGATGTGAGAAGAAGATGGAGTGAGTATTTTGAAGGTTTGTTGAATGTGTTTGATGATAGAGTGGCAGATATAGGGTGTTTTGGTCGAGGTGGTGTGCAAAGTGAGAGGGTTAGGGAAAATGATTTGGTAAACAGAGAAGAGGTAGTGAAAGCTTTGCGGAAGATGAAAGCCGGCAAAGCAGCAGGTTTGGATGGTATTGCAGTGGAATTTATTAAAAAAGGGGGTGACTGTATTGTTGACTGGTTGGTAAGGTTATTTAATGTATGTATGACTCATGGTGAGGTGCCTGAGGATTGGCGGAATGCGTGCATAGTGCCATTGTACAAAGGCAAAGGGGATAAGAGTGAGTGCTCAAATTACAGAGGTATAAGTTTGTTGAGTATTCCTGGTAAATTATATGGGAGGGTATTGACTGAGAGGGTGAAGGCATGTACAGAGCATCAGATTGAGGAAGAGCAGTGTGGTTTCAGAAGTGGTAGAGGATGTGTGGATCAGGTGTTTGCTTTGAAGAATGTATGTGAGAAATACTTAGAAAAGCAAATGGATTTGTATGTAGCATTTATGGATCTGGAGAAGGCATATGATAGAGTTGATAGAGATGCTCTGTGGAAGGTATTAAGAATATATGGTGTGGGAGGAAAGTTGTTAGAAGCAGTGAAAAGTTTTTATCGAGGATGTAAGGCATGTGTACGTGTAGGAAGAGAGGAAAGTGATTGGTTCTCAGTGAATGTAGGTTTGCGGCAAGGGTGTGTGATGTCTCCATGGTTGTTTAATTTGTTTATGGATGGGGTTGTTAGGGAGGTGAATGCAAGAGTTTTGGAAAGAGGGGCAAGTATGAAGTCTGTTGGGGATGAGAGAGCTTGGGAAGTGAGTCAGTTGTTGTTCGCTGATGATACAGCGCTGGTGGCTGATTCATGTGAGAAACTGCAGAAGCTGGTGACTGAGTTTGGTAAAGTGTGTGGAAGAAGAAAGTTAAGAGTAAATGTGAATAAGAGCAAGGTTATTAGGTACAGTAGGGTTGAGGGTCAAGTCGATTGGGAGGTGAGTTTGAATGGAGAAAAACTGGAGGAAGTGAAGTGTTTTAGATATCTGGGAGTGGATCTGGCAGCGGATGGAACCATGGAAGCGGAAGTGGATCATAGGGTGGGGGAGGGGGCGAAAATTCTGGGGGCCTTGAAGAATGTGTGGAAGTCGAGAACATTATCTCGGAAAGCAAAAATGGGTATGTTTGAAGGAATAGTGGTTCCAACAATGTTGTATGGTTGCGAGGCGTGGGCTATGGATAGAGTTGTGCGCAGGAGGATGGAGGTGCTGGAAATGAGATGTTTGAGGACAATGTGTGGTGTGAGGTGGTTTGATCGAGTGAGTAACGTAAGGGTAAGAGAGATGTGTGGAAATAAAAAGAGCGTGGTTGAGAGAGCAGAAGAGGGTGTTTTGAAGTGGTTTGGGCACATGGAGAGTATGAGTGAGGAAAGATTGACCAAGAGGATATATGTGTCGGAGGTGGAGGGAACAAGGAGAAGAGGGTGACCAAATTGGAGGTGGAAAGATGGAGTGAAAAAGATTTTGTGTGATCGGGGCCTGAACATGCAGGAGGGTGAAAGGAGGGCAGGGAATAGAGTGAATTGGAGCGATGTGGTATACCGGGGTTGACGTGCTGTCAGTGGATTAAATCAAGGCATGTGAAGCGTCTGGGGTAAACCATGGAAAGCTGTGTAGGTATGTATATTTGCGTGTGTGGACGTATGTATATACATGTGTATGAGGGGGGTTGGGCCATTTCTTTCGTCTGTTTCCTTGCGCTACCTCGCAAACGCGGGAGACAGCGACAAAGTATAATAAAAAAAAAATAAAAAAAAATAAAAAAAAATTATTATTATTATTATTATTATTATTATTATTATTATTATTATTATTATTATTATTATTATCATTATTATTATTATTATTATTATTATTATTATTACACATGACAGCTAGAGAGTGTGAAGGAACGTGGCTTTTATCATTATTCCTGGCGCTGCCTCGCCGAAGCAGGGGATAGCGATGCTGTTCTTCTGTGGGGCGGGGTAGCGACAGTAATGGATGAAGGCAAGCAAGTATGAATAGTGTACATGTAATGTGTGCTTGTCCATATGTATATCCCTGAGGATAAGGGGAGAAAGAATACTTTCTGCGCATTCCCAGCGTGTCTTAGAAGGCGACTAAAGAGGATGAAAGCGGGGGGCTGGTAACCCTTCCCTCCTTGTGTTTTACTTTCTAAAAGAAGAAACAGAAGAAGGAGTCATCCGGGGAATGCTCATCCTCCTCGAAGGCTCAGATTGGGGTGTCTAGATGTGTGTAGATGTAACCAAGATGAGAAAAAGGAGAGAGAGGTAGTGTGTTTGAGGAAAGGAACCTGGATGCTTTGGCTCTGAGCGAAACGAAGCTCAAGTATAAGGGGGAAGAGTGGTTTGGGAATGTCTTGGGAGTAAAGTCAGGGATTGGTGAGAGGACAAGAGCAAAGGAAAGAGTGGCTCTCTCTCTCTCTCTCTCTCTCTCTCTCTCTCTCTCTCTCTCTCTCTCTCTCTCTCTCTCTCTCTCTCTCTCTCTCTCTCTCTCTCTCTCTCTCTCTCTCTCTCTCTCTCTCTCTCTCTCTCTCTCTCTCTCTCTCTCTCTCTCTCTCTGTCATCTTCACTACATATGTATCATATCAAAGATCATCTTCACTACATACTTGCGTGTCATATCCAGGGCCATCTTCACTACACTCTCGGAGGTCAAGTCATGTAGTCATTTTCATTATAACCGTATCTTCGCTACAACATCAGAGATTAAGTCAATAAATGATCTTCATTACAACCTTATCTTCACTACGATCTCATGGGTCAAGTCATTAAATGATCTTCATTGCAACCTTGCCTTCAGTACAACCTCACGGTCAAGTCAGGAAGTGATCTTCATTACAATCTTATCTTCACTGCAACCTCATGGGTCAAGTGATCTTCATTGAAACCTTATCTTCACTGCATCCCTTACAGGTCAGGTTAAAGGTCATATCTACTACGCCCTCAATAACACTGGTCTTGGCCCTTGCTCACATTATCACTACACCCATGTACATGTATTTCTTGCAGAATAGTACGGAAACTGATTTCTAAGAAATCTGAAATGCACATCATTATCTATCTGTGTATCCCTCAACTAACCATAGATGAACCTGATTGCTCCATATCAGCCATCACTATCATCCATATATCTACCTCCAGCACTATACATCCAATTCCAACATCTTCACTATAAGGGACAACACGTTTTCACTGTTTCTTCGTCCTCACTTAACCTGCCTCCATAATCAACACTGAAAGTACTTACGTCTATCATCACTTCACATACTTCCCCCAACTACACCGTTACTGATATCTTCACTACTTTACACTTCAAGTACTAATCATCAATAAATTGATGTCTTCACTAGTGTATACTTCACATACTGATTCATGATAACAGTTAGTAACATCTTCACTGCTGTGCAATGCATGAACTCGATCATGATGTTCACTGTCTTACTATATAAATTATTTCATGGTTCATTTGCATACACGTGATACACATTAAAAATTAGAATGGGTTTCAAAGTCTTCAAGATGCTGCGGCGAATCCTGCCCTGTCTCAGACGACGCCACGTCCAGACTCAGTCAAAATCCAGCACTGAAATCCGCAAGATTCTTCAGCGAATCCTTCACTGTTTCAGACGCCGCCACGCCCACGTTCACGATGAAACTGTGACTGAAGTCTACGTTCAGGATGAAACTGTGAGTGAAGTCTACGTTCAGGATGAAACTGTGAGTGAAGTCTACGTTCAGAATGATACTGTGAGTGAAGTCTACGTTCAGGACGAAACCGTGAATGAAGTCTACGTTCAGGTTGAAACCGTGTGTGAAGTCCACGTTCAGGTTGAAACCGTGAGTGAAGAAGACCACGTTCAGGAAGAAACCGCGAGTGAAGTCCACGTTCAGCCTGCATCCCAAAGTCAAGTCGGCGCTTGTGACTCAGATATTCAACTGAGATCTTCTTGGATGATAAAAGGGGTTTCAACTTATGAGAGACCCTCATGGAGGGGTATTTTTGACCGCCCACACGAGGAAGACTCAGATGAAAACTGTGAGTATAAGACCGTACAGAAACATCAATATGAGGTCGAAGAGACGACTCATGATAGTGATTTCTGTGATGAAGTAACACTGAGCAGTGCTTGGATGGGAAGAATAGGACCTCGGCCATTGTTGACCGAAGATGGTATTGCAAATTTGCTAAAACGCAGACCAGAGAAATGCCTTCCTTCCGAGGAGGTACAGGAAGACCCTGTAGAAGAAGAAGAAGAAGAAGAAGAAGAAGACGCATTCTACATGCAAGAGACCGAAGACCATCAGGTCCAAGATTTTGACGATCTCGAAGATGGAAGCTGGACTACAGTGAAAAGCCGTAGAGGTAGACATCGTGCACGCAGAGCAAAGAAATGCCTTTCCTCCGAAGAAGTCCAGGAAGACCCTGTAGAAGAGGTAGACGCATTCTACATGCAAGAGACCGAAGACCATCAGGTCCAAGATTGTGACGATCTCAAAGATGAAAGCTGGACTACAGTGAAAAGCCAGAGACGTAGACGTCATGCACGGCAGTGATCGCTTGGAATCTTTTTTTACTCCATCCTTCCACCTCCAATTTGGTCTCCCGTTTCTTGTTCCCTTCACCTCTGACACATATATCGTCTTTGTCAACATTTCCACACTCAGTCTCTCCATATATCCAAACCAATTTCAAAACACTCTCATGCTCTCTCAACTACACTCTTTTTATATCCACGCATCTCTCTTACCCTTCATTACTTGATCGAACCACCTCACACTACATTTGTCCTCAAACACTGCATTTCCAACACATCCACCGTACAACCCTATCTATAGCCCATGCCTCGCCACCATATAATATTGTTGGAACTACTATTTCTTCAAACACCCATTTTTGCTCTTTGGGATACGGTTCCTCCTTCTACACATTATTTATTGCTCTCAGAACCTTATCCCCCCTCTCTCACCCTATGACTCACTTCCGCTTCCATGGGTCCATTCGCTCCTAACTCCACTCACAGATATCTAAAACCAATTTTTCTTCATTCAAACTTGCATTCGAACTATCTTGTCCCTCAACCCTAATAAACTTAATAACCTTTGAATTATTCACATTTACTCTCAACTTACTCCTTTTACACATATTCGCACCTCTCTCCAAAACTCATTTACCTCCCAAATCATCCTAAACCCCTGCCGCAGATCCACTGGGAACCAATCACTCTTCTCTCTTCTTACTCGTCCATATGTCTTACAACCGTGATGAAAAATTTCACTGCTTCTAGCAGCTTACCTCCAACGCTATATATTCCTAAGACCTTCCACAATATATATATATATTTTCTTTCTTTCTTTCAAACTGTTCGCCATTTCCCGCATTAGCGAGGTAGCGTTAAGAACAGAGGACTGGGCCTTTGAGGGAATACCCTCACCTGGCCCAATTCTCTGTTCCTTCTTTTGGAAAAAAAAAAAAAAAGAAAAAAAAAAAAAAAAAAAAATTATATATATATATATATATATATATATATATATATATATATATATATATATATATATATATCTTTTTTCTTTTAAACTATTCGCCATTTCCCGCGTTAGCGAGGTAGCGCTAAGAACAGAGGACTGGGCCTTTTTTGGAATATCCTCACCTGGCCCCATCTGTTCCTTCTTTTGGAAAATTTAAAAAAAAAACGAAAGGGGAGGATTTCCAGCCCCCCGCTCCCTCCCCCCGCTCCCTCCCCTTATATATATATATATATATATATATATATATATATATATATATATATATATATATATATATATATATATATATATATATATATATATATATGTATATATATATATATATATATATATATATATATATATATTATCTTATTATACTTTGTCGCTGTCTCCCGCGTTATCGATGTAGCGCAAGGAAACAGACGAAAGAATGGCTCAACCCTCCCACATACACATGTATATACATAAACGTCCATACACAGCACATATACATACCTATACAGCTCAACGTATACATATATATATATATATTCAAACTGTCTGCCCTTATTCATTTCCGTCCATCCCGCCACACATGAAATGACAACCCCCTCCCCCCGCAGGTCCGCGAGGTATCGCTAGGAAAAGACAACAAAGGCCACATTCGTTCACACTCAGTCTCTAGCTGTCATGTATGATACACCGAAACCACAGCTCCCTTTCCACATCCAGGCCCCACAAAACTTTCCATGGTTTACCGCAGACTCTTCACATGCCCTGGTTCAATCCATTGACGGCACGTCGACCCCGACACACCACATCGTTCCAATTCACTCTTTTCCTTGCATGCTTTTAACCCTCATGCATGTTCAGGCTCCAATCACTCAAAATCTTTTTCACTCTATCTTTCCACCTCATATTTGGCCTCTCACCTCTTGTTCCCTCAACCTCTGACACATGTAACCTCTTTGTCAATCTTTCCTCACTCATTCTCTCCATGTGACCGAACCATTTCAAAACACTCTATTCTGCTCTCTCAACAACACTCTTTTTATTACCACACATCTCTCTTACCCTTTCATTATTTACTCGATCAAACCGCCTCACACCACATATTGTCCTCAAACATCTCATTTCCAACACATCCATCCTCCTCCACACAACTCTATCTATAGCCCTCGACTCGCAACCATATAACATTGTTGGAACCACTATTCCTTCAAACTTACCCGTTTTTGCTTTTCAAGATAACGTTCTCAACTTCCACACATTTTTCAACGCTCCCAGAATTTTCGCCCCCTCCCCCACCCTGTAATTCATATATATATATATATATATATATATATATATATATATATATATATATATATATATATATATATATATATATATATATGATGGCTTGCGCAAAAGATGCTTGTAGCGTGAGAGGCGTGGGAGGTGGGTTGATTAGAAAAGGTAGTGAGTGGTGGGATGAAGAAGTAAGATTATTAGTGAAAGAGCAGTTAGAGGCATTTGAACGATTTTTGCAGGGAAAAAATGCAAATGAGTGGGAAATGTATAAAAGAAAGAGGCAGGAGGTCAAGAGAAAGGTGCAAGAGGTGAAAAAGAGGGCAAATGAGAGTTGGGGTGAGAGAGTATCATTAAATTTCAGGGAGAATAAAAAGATGTTTTGGAAGGAGGCAAATAAAGTGCGTAAGACAAGGGAGCAAATGGGAACTTCAGTGAAGGGGCCTAATGGGGAGGTGATAACAAGTAGTGGTGATGTGAGAAGGAGATGGAGTGAGTATTTTGAAGGTTTGTTGAATGTGTTTGATGATAGAGTGGCAGATGTGGGGTGTCTTGGTCGAGGTGGTGTGCAAAGTGAGAGGGTTAGGGAAAATGATTTGGTAAATAGAGAAGAGGTAGTAAAAGCTTTACGGAAGATGAAAGCCGGCAAAGCAGCAGGTTTGGATGGTATTGCAGTGGAATTTATTAAAAAAGGGAGTGACTGTATTGTTGACTGGTTGGTAAGGTTATTTAACGTATATGGTGAGGTGCCTGAGGATTGACGGAATGCTTGCATAGTGCCATTGTACAAAGGCAAAGGGGATAAGAGTGAGTGCTCAAATTACAGAGGTATAAGTTTGTTGAGTATTCCTGGTAAATTATATGGGAGGGTATTGATTGTGAGGGTGAAGGCATGGACAGAGCATCAGATTGGGGAAGAGCAGTGTGGTTTCAGAAGTGGGAGAGGATGTGTGGATCAGGTGTTTGCTTTGAAGAATGTATGCGAGAAATACTTAGAAAAACAAATGGATTTGTATGTAGCATTTTTGGATCTGGAAAAGGCATATGATAGAGTTGATAGAGATGGTCTGTGGAAGGTTTTAAGAATATATGGTGTGGGAGGCAAGTTGTTAGAAGCAGTGAAAAGTTTTTATCGAGGATGTAAGGCATGTGTACGTGTAGGAAGAGAGGAAAGTGATTGGTTCTCAGTGAATGTAGGTTTGCGGCAGGGGTGTGTGATGTCTCCATGGTTGTTTAATTTGTTTATGGATGGGGTTGTTAGGGAGGTGAATGCAAGAGTTTTGGAAAGAGGGGCAAGTATGAAGTCTGTTGGGGATGAGAGAGCTTGGGAAGTGAGTCAGTTGTTGTTCGATGATGATACAGCGCTAGTGGCTGATTCATGTACGAAACTGCAGAAGCTGGTGACTGGTTTGGTAAAGTGTGTGAAAGAAGAAAGTTAAGATTAAATGTGAATAAGAGCAAGGTTATTAGGTACAGTAGGGTTGAGGGTCAAGTCAATTGGGAGGTAAGTTTGAATGGAGAAAGTAAAGGAGGAAGTAAAGTGTTTTAGATATCTGGGAGTGGATCTGGCAGCGGATGGAACCATCGAAGCGGAGGTGGATCATAGGGTGGGGGAGCGGGCGAAAATCTTGGGAGCCTTGAAGAATGTGTGGAAGTCGAGAACATTATCTCGGAAAGCAAAAATGGGTATGTTTGAAGGATTAGTGGTCCCAACAATGTTGTATGGTTGCGAGGCGTGGGCTATGGATAGAGTAGTGCGCAGGAGGATGGATGTGCTGGAAATGAGATGTTTGCGGACAATGTGTGGTGTGAGGTGGTTTGATCGAGTAAGTAACGTAAGGGTAAGAGTGATGTGTGGAAATAAAAAGAGCGTGGTTGAGAGAGCAGAAGAGGGTGTTTTGAAATGGTTTGGGCACATGGAGAGAATGAGTGAGGAAAGATTGACCAAGAGGATATATGTGTCGGAGGTGGAGGGAACGAGGAGAAGTGGGAGACCAAATTGGAGGTGGAAAGATGGAGTGAAAAAGATTTTGTGTTATCGGGGCCTGAACATGCAGGAGGATGAAAGGAGGGCAAAGAATAGAGTGAATTGGATCGATGTCGTATACCGGGGTTGACGTGCTGTCAGTGGATTGAATCAGGGCATGTGAAGCGTCTGGGGTAAACCATGGAAAGCTGTGTACGTATTTATATTTGCGTGTGTGGACGTATGTATATACATGTGTATGGGGGTGGGTTGGGCCATTTCTTTCGTCTGTTTCCTTGCGCTACCTCGCAAACGCAGGAGACAGCAACAAAGGGAAAAAAAAAAAAAAAAAAAAAATATATAAATATATATATATATATATATATATATATATATATATATATATATATATATATATATATATATATATATATATATATATATATATATATATATATATATATATATATATATATATATATATATATACATATATATATATATATATATATATATATATATATATATATATGTACATATATATATATATATATATATATATATATATATATATATATATATATATATATATATATATATATATATATATATATATATATATATATATATATATACATATATATATATATATATATATATATATATATATATATATATAGCAATCTAGTATGTGGGGTAAGAGAGGAGAATGTAAATGTCTGTTTTCTTTTCCTTCATGCATTTGTGCTGTATCCTGTGGGGCAGGGTGGCTTCAGGAATAGATGAAGGTGAGCAAGAATGAATATGTACGTGTGTGTGTATATATATATATACATGTATATATGTTATATATATCCCTGGGGATAGGGGAGAAAGAATACTTCCCACGTATTCCCTGCGTGTCGTAGAAGGCGACTAAAAGGGGAGGGAGCGGGGGGCTGGAAATCCTCCCCTCTCAATTTTTTTAATTTTCCAAAAGAAGGAACAGAGAAGGGGGCCAGGTGAGGATATTCCCTCAGTGACCCAGTTCTCTGTTCTTAACGCTACCTCGCTAACGCGGGAAATGGCGAATAGTTTAAAAAAAAAAAAAAATATATATATATAATATATATATATATATATATATATATATATATATATATATATATATATATATATATATATATATATATATATATATATATATATATATATATATATATATATATATATATATATTTTTTTTTTTTTTTTTTTTTTTTTTTTTTTTTTTTTTTATACTTTGTCGCTGTCTCCCGCGTTTGCGAGGTAGCGCAAGGAAACAGACGAAAGAAATGGCCCAACCCCCCCCCCCCCATACACATGTACATACACACGTCCACACACGCAAATATACATACCTACACAGCTTTCCATGGTTTACCCCAGGCGCTTCACATGCCTTGATTCAATCCACTGACAGCACGTCAACCCCTGTATACCACATGGCTCCAATTCACTCTATTCCTTGCCCTCCTTTCACCCTCCTGCATGTTCAGGCCCCGATCACACAAAATCTTTTTCACTCCATCTTTCCACCTCCAATTTGGTCTCCCTCTTCTCCTCGTTCCCTCCACCTCCGACACATATATCCTCTTGGTCAATCTTTCCTCACTCATTCTCTCCATGTGCCCAAACCATTTCAAAACACCCTCTTCTGCTCTCTCAACCACGCTCTTTTTATTTCCACACATCTCTCTTACCCTTACGTTACTTACTCGATCAAACCACCTCACACCACACATTGTCCTCAAACATCTCATTTCCAGCACATCCATCCTCCTGCGCACATCTCTATCCATAGCCCACGCCTCGCAACCATACAACATTGTTGGAACCACTATTCCTTCAAACATACCCATTTTTGCTTTCCGAGATAATGTTCTCGACTTCCACACATTTTTCAAGGCTCCCAAAATTTTCGCCCCCTCCCCCACCCTATGATCCACTTCCGCTTCCATGGTTCCATCCGCTGCCAGATCCACTCCCAGATATCTAAAACACTTCACTTCCTCCAGTTTTTCTCCATTCAAACTCACCTCCCAATTGACTTGACCCTCACCCCTACTGTACCTAATAACCTTGCTCTTATTCCCATTTACTCTTAACTTTCTTCTTCCACACACTTTACCAAACTCAGTCACCAGCTTCTGCAGTTTCTCACATGAATCAGCCACCAGTGCTGTATCATCAGCGAACAATGGAAATGGTGAAGAGCTTGTAGATTTATGTGCTGAAAAAGGACTGATGATTGGGAATACCTGGTTTAAAAAGTGAGATATACATAAGTATACTTATGTAAGTAGGAGAGAGGGCCAGAGAGCGTTATTGGATTACGTGTTAATTGACAGGCGCGCGAAAGAGAGACTTTTGGATGTTAATGTGCTGAGAGGTGTAACTGGAGGGATGTCTGATCATTATCTTGTGGAGGCTAAGGTGAAGATTTGTATGGGTTTTCAGAAAAGAAGAATGAATGTTGGTGTGAAGAGGGTGGTGAGAGTAAGTGAGCTTGGGAAGGAGACTTGTGTGAGGAAGTACCAAGAGAGACTGAGTACAGAATGGAAAAAGGTGAGAACAATGGAAGTAAGGGGAGTGGGGGAGGAATGGGATGTATTTAGGGAATCAGTGATGGATTGCGCAAAAGATGCTTGTGGCATGAGAAGAGTGGGTGGTGGGTTGATTAGAAAGGGTAGTGAGTGGTGGGATGAAGAAGTAAGAGTATTAGTGAAAGAGAAGAGAGAGGCATTTGAACGATTTTTGCAGGGAAAAAATGCAATTGAGTGGGAGATGTATAGAAGAAAGAGACAGGAGGTCAAGAGAAAGGTGCAAGAGGTGAAAAAAAGGGCAAATGCGAGTTGGGGTGAGAGAGTATCATTAAATTTTAGGGAGAATAAAAAGATGTTCTGGAAGGAGGTAAATAAAGTGCGTAAGACTAGGGAGCAAATGGGAACTTCAGTGAAGCGCGCAAATGGGGAGGTGATAACAAGTAGTGTTGATGTGAGAAGGAGATGAAGTGAGTATTTTGAAGGTTTGTTGAATGTGTTTGATGATAGAGTGGCAGATATAGGGTTTTTTGGTCGAGGTGGTGTGCAAAGTGAGAGGGTTAGGGAAAATGATTTGGTAAACAGAGAAGAGGTAGTAAAAGCTTTGCGGAAGATGAAAGCCAGCAAGGTAGCAGGTTTGCATGGTATTGCATTGGGATTTATTAAAAAAGGGGGTGACTGTATTGTTGACTGGTTGGTAAGGCTATTTAATGTATGTATGACTCATGGTGAGGTGCCTGAGGATTGGCGGAATGCGTGCATAGTGCCATTGTACAAAGGCAAAGGGGATAAGAGTGAGTGCTCAAATTACAGAGGTATAAGTTTGTTGAGTATTCCTGGTAAACTATATGGGAGGGTATTGATTGAGAGAGTGAAGGCATGTACAGAGCATCAGATTGGGGAAGAGCAGTGTGGTTTCAGAAGTGGTAGAGGATGTGTGGATCAGGTGTTTGCTTTGAAGAATGTATGTGAGAAATACTTAGAAAAGCAAATGGATTTGTATGTAGCATTTATGGATCTGGAGAAGGAATATGATAGAGTTGATAGAGATGCTCTGTGGAAGGTATTAAGAATATATGGTGTGGGAGGCAAGTTGTTAGAAGCAGTGAAAAGTTTTTATCGAGGATGTAAGGCATGTGTACGTGTAGGAAGAGAGGAAAGTGATTGGTTCTCAGTGAATGTTGGTTTGCGGCAGGGGTGTGTGATGTCTCCATGGTTGTTTAATTTGTTTATGGATGGGGTTGTTAGGGAGGTGAATGCAAGAGTTTTGGAAAGAGGGGCAAGTATGAAGTCTGTTGGGGATGAGAGAGCTTGGGAAGTGAGTCAGTTGTTGTTCGCTGATGATACACCGCTGGTGGCTGATTCATGTGAGAAACTTCAGAAGCTGGTGACTGAGTTTGGTAAAGTGTGTGAAAGAAGAAAGTTAAGAGTAAATGTGAATAAGAGCAAGGTTATTAGGTACAGTAGGGTTGAGGGTCAAGTCAATTGGGAGGTGAGTTTGAATGGAGAAAAACTGGAGGAAGTGAAGTGTTTTAGATATCTGGGAGTGGATCTGGCAGCGGATGGAACCATGGAAGCGGAAGTGGATGATAGGGTGGGGAAGGGGGCGAAAATTCTGGGAGCCTTGAAGAATGTGTGGAAGTCGAGAACATTATCTCGGAAAGCAAAAATGGGTATGTTTGAAGGAATAGTGGTTCCAACAATGTTGTATGGTTGCGAGGCGTGGGCTATGAATAGAGTTGTGCGCAGGAGGATGGATGTGCTGGAAATGAGATGTTTGAGGACAATGTGTGGTGTGAGGTGGTTTGATCGAGTAAGTAACTTAAGGGTAAGAGAGATGTGTGGAAATAAAAAGAGCGTGGTTGAGAGAGCAGAAGAGGGTGTTTTGAAATGGTTTGGGCACATGGAGAGAATGAGTGAGGAAAGATTGACCAAGAGGATATATGTGTCGGAGGTGGAGGGAACGAGGAGAAGAGGGAGACCAAATTGGAGGTGGAAAGATGGAATGAAAAAGATTTTGTGTGATCGGGGCCTGAACATGCAGGAGGGTGAAAGGAGGGCAAGGAATAGAGTGAATTGGAGCGATGTGGTATACCGGGGTTGACGTGCTGTCAGTGGATTGAATCGGGGCATGTGAAGCGTCTGGGGTAAACCATGGAAAGCTGTGTAGGTATGTATATTTGCTTGTGTGGACGTATGTATATACATGTGTATGGGGGTGGGTTGGGCCATTTCTTTCGTCTGTTTCCTTGCGCTACCTCGCAAACGCGGGAGACAGCGACAAAAAAAAAAATATATATATATATATATATATATATATATATATATATATATATATTTTTTTTTTTTTTTTTTTTTTTTTTTTTATGTACATATATATATATTCATGTACATATATATATATGTACATATATATATGTACCGGCTTTTGCTTTCTGAGATAATGTTCTCGCCTTCCACACATTTTTCAAACCCCCCAGAACTTTCGCCACCTCCCCCACCCAGTGACTCACGATCGCTTCTATGGTTACATTCGCTGCCAAATCCACTCCTAGAAATCTAAAACTCTTCACTTCCGCCCAGTTTTCTCTATTCAAACTTACCTCCAACTTGACTTGTCCCTGAACCCTACTCTGCCTAATAACCTTGTTCTTATTCACATTTACTCTCAGCTTTATTCTCTCACATACTTTATCAAACTCAATCACTAGCTTCTACAGTTTCTCTACCGAATCAGCCATAAGCGCTGTATCATCAGCGAACTGCAACTGACTCACTTCCAAAGCCCTCTCATCCACAACATATTGCATCCTTGCCCCTCTCTCCAGAACTCTTGCATTCAGCTCCCAAACAAATCCATCCATAAACAAATTAAACAACCATGGAGACATCACGCACCCCTGCCGCAGACCAAAATTCACTGTGAACCTATCACTTCCTCTCTTTCTACTCGTACACATACCTTACATCCTTAATTAAAACTTTTGACTGCTTCAAGCAACTTGACTCCCACAGTATAAATTCTTAATACATTCCATAGAACATCTCTTTCAACTATATCATATGCCTTCTCCAGATCCATAAATGCTACATACAAATCCATTTGCTTTTCTAAGTATTTTTCACATACATTCTTCAAGGCAAAAACCTGATCCACACATCATGTACCACTTCTGAAACCACATTGCTCTTCCCCAATCTGAAACCCTCCTCTCCTTGTCACGCGGGGAAAGCTAATCCTCCTCGAAGGCTCAGATTGGGATGTCTAAATGTGTGTGGATGTAACCAAGATGAGATAAAGGGAGAGATATTTTAGTATGTTTGAGGAAAGGAACCTGGATGTTTTAGCTCTGAGTGAAACGAAGCCCAAGGGTAAGGGGGAAGTTTGGTTTGGGAATGTCTTGGGAGTAAAGTCAGGGGTTAGTGAGAGGACAAGAGCAAGGGAAGGAGTAGCACTACTCCTGAAACAGTAGTTGTGGGAGCCTGTTATTGAGTGTAAGAAAGTAAACTCGAGATTGATATGGGTAAAACTGAAAGTGGATGGAGAGAGATGGGTGATTATTGGTGCCTATGTACCTGGGCATGAGAAGAAAGATCATGAGAGGCAAGTGTTTTCGATGCAGCTGAGTGAGTGTGTTAGTAGTTTCAATGCACGAGACCGGGTTATAGTGATGGCTGATTTGAATGCAAAGGTAAGTAATGTGGCAGTTGAGGGAAGAATTGGTGTACATGCTAGTGTTCAGTGTTCTAAATGGAAATGGTGAAGAGCTTGTAGATTTGTTTGCTGAAAAAGGAATGGTGATTGGGAATACCTGGTTTAAAAAGAGAGATATACATAAGTATACGTATGTAAGTAGGAGAGATGGACACAGCATTATTGGATTACGTGTTAATTGATAGGCGCGCGAAAGAAAGATTTTTGAATGTTAATGTGCTGAGATGTGCAACTGGAGGGATGTCTGACCATTATCTTGTGGAGGCGAAGATGAAGATTTGTAGAGGTTTTAAGAAAAGAAGAGAGAATGTTAGGGTGAAGAAAGAGGTGAGAGTAAGTGGCCTTGGGAAGGAGACTTATGTGAGGAAGTATCGAGAGAGACTGAGTACAGAATGGCAAAAGGTGAGAGAAAAGGAGGTAAGGGGATTGGGGGAGGAATGGGATGTATTTAGGGAAGCTGTCATGGCTTGCGCAAAAGATGCTTGTGGCATGAGAAGTGTGGGAGGAGGGCAGATTAGAAAGAGTAGTGAGTGGTTGGATGAAGAAGTACGATTATCAGTGAAAAAGATGAGAGAGGCATTTTGACCAGTTTTGAAGGGAAATAGTGCAAATGACTGGGAAATGCATAAAAGAAAGAGGCAGGAGGTCTAGAGAAAGTTGAAAGAGGCATAAAAGAGGGCAAATGAGAATTGGGGTGAGAGAGTATCATTAAATTTTAGGGAGGATAAAAGGATGTTTTGGAAGAGTTAAATAAATTGCGTAAGACAATAGAACAAATGGGAACATCGGTGAAGGGGGCTAATAGCGAGGTAATAACAAGTAATGGTGATGTAAGAAGGAGATGGAGTGAGTATTTTGAAGGTTTGTTGAATGTGTTAGATGATACAGTGGCAGATATAGGGTGTTTTGGTCGAGGTGGTGTGCGAAGTGAGAGGGTTAGGGAGAATGATTTGGTAAAAAGAGAAGAGGTAGTAAAAGCGTTGCATAAGGTGAAAGCCGGCAAGGCAGCGGGGTTGGATGGTATTACATTGGAATTTATAAAAAAAAAAAAAGGGGTGATTGTATTGTTCATTGGTTGGTGAGGATATTTAATATATGTCTGACTCATGGTGAGGTGCCTGAGGATTAGCGGAATGCATGCATAGTGCCATTGTACAAAGGCAAAGGGAATAAAGGTGAGTGCTCAAATTACAGAGGTATAAGTTTGCTGAGTGTTCCTGGGAAATTATATGGGAGGGTATTGATTGAGAGGTTGAAAGTATGTACAGAGCATCAGATTGGGGAAGAGCAATGTAGTTTCAGAAGGGGTAGAAGATGTGTGGTCGGGTGTTTGCTTTGAAAAATTATATGAGAAAACACTTAGTAAGGCAAATGTATTTGTATGTAGCATTTATGGATCTGGAGAAGGCATATGATAGAACTGATAGCGACGCTCTTTGGAGGGCATTAAGAATTTATGGTGTGGGAGGCAAGTTGCTAAAAGCAGTAAAAATTTTGTATTGCAGATGTAAAGCATGTGTACGAGTCTTAAGAGAGGAAAGTGAATGGTTCTCATTGAATGTCAGTCTGCGGCAGGGGTGAGTGATGTCTCCATGGTTGTTTAATTTGTTTATGGATGGGGTTATTAGGATGGTGAATGCAAGAGTTTTGGAGAGAGGGGCAAGTATGCAGTATGTTGTTGATCAGAGGGCTTGGGAAGTGAGTCAGCTATTGTTCGCTGATGATACAGCGCTGATGGCTGATTTGGGTGAGAAACTGCAGAAGCTAGTGACTGAGTTTGGTAAAGTGTATGAAAGAAGAAAGCTGAGAGTGTAGGGTTCAGGGACCAGTCAATTGGGAGGTAAGTTTGAATGGAGAAAAAATATTTGGAAGACTTGAAGCGTTTAAGATATCTGGGAGTGGATGTGGCAGCGGATGGAACTATGGATGCTGGAAGTGAATCATATGATGGGGGAGGGGGCGAATGTTCTGGGAGCGTTGAAGAATATATGGAAGTCGAGAACGTTATCTTGGAAAGCAAAAATGGGTATGTCTGAAGGAATAGTGATTCCAACAATGATATATGTTTGCGAGGCGTGGGCTATAGATAGAGTTGTGCAGAGGAGGGTGGGTGTGCTGGAAATGAGATGTTTCAGGGTAATATCTGGTGTGAGGTGGTTTGATCGAGTAAGTAATGAAAGGGTAAGGGAGATATGTGGTAATAAAAAGAGTGTGGTTGAGAGAGCAGAAGAAGGTGTTTTGAAAAGGTTTGCTTACATGGAGACAATGAGTGAGGAAAGATTGACAAAGAGGATATATGGGTCAGAGATGGAGGAACGAGGAGCTGTGGGATGACCAAATTGGAGGTGGAAAAAATGGAGTGAAAACGATTTTGAGTGATCGGGGCCTGAACATGCAAGAGGGTGAAAGGCGTGCAAGGAATAGAGTGAATTAGAATGTTATGGTTTACTGGGGTCGATGTGCTGTCAACGGATTGAACCAGGGCATGTAAAGCGTCTGGGGTAAACCATGGAAAGTTCTATGGGACTTGTATGTGGAAAGGGAGCTGTGGTTTCGGTGCATTGTACATGACAGCTAGAGACTGAGTTTGAACGAATGTGGCCTTTGTTGTCTCTTCCTAGCGCTACCTCGCGCACATGCGGGGGGAGTGGGTTTTTATTTCATGTGTGGCGGGGTGGCGATAGAAATAAATAAGGGCAGAAAGTATGAATTATGTATATGTTTTTATATGTATATGGCTGTGTGTGTGAATATATGTATGTATACGTTAAGATATATAGGTAGGTATATGTGCGCGTGTGGACGTGTATGTATATACATGTGCATGTGGGTGGGTTGGCCATTCTTTCGTCTGTTTCCTTGCGCTACCTCGCTAACGCGGGAAACAGCGACAAAGTATAATAAAAAAAAGAAATATGGGAAGGTATTGATTGACAGGGTGAAGGCATGTACAGAGCATCAGATTGGGGAAGAGCAGTGTGGTTTCAGAAGTGGTAGAGGATGTGTGGATCAGGTGTTTGCTTTGAAGAATGTGTGTGAGAAATACTTAGAAAAGCAAATGGATTTGTATGCAGCATTTATGGATCTGGATAAGGCATATGATAGAGTTGATAGAGATGCTCTGTGGAAGGTATTAAGAATATATGGTGTGGGAGGCAAGTTGTTAGGAGCAGTGAAAAGTTTCTATCAAGGATGTAAGGCATGTGTACGTGTAGGAAGAGAGGAGAGTGATTGGTTTTCAGTGAATGTAGATTTGCTGAGGGGTGTGTGATGTCTCCATGGTTGTTTAATATGTTTATGGATGGGGTTGATAAGGAGGTGAATGCAAGAGTTTTGGAAAGAGGGGCAAGTATGCAGTCTGTCGTGGATGAAAGAGCTTGGGAAGTGAGTCAGTTCTTCGCTGATGATACAGCGCTGGTGGCTGATTCATGTGAGAAACTGCAGAAGCTGGTGACTGAGTTTGGTAAAGTGTGTGAAAGAAGAAAGCTGAGAGTAAATGTGAATAAGAGCAAGGTTATTAGGTACAGTAGGGGTGAGGGTCAAGTCAATTGCGGAAGTAGGTTTGAATGGAGAAATACTAGAGGAATTGAAGTGTTTTAGATATCTGGGAGTGGATCTGGCAGCGGATGGAACCATGAAAGCGGAAGTGGATCATAGGGTGGGGGAGGGGGCGAAAATTCTGGGAGCCTTGAAGAATGTGTGGAAGTCGAGAACATTATCTCGGAAAGCAAAAATGGGTATGTTTGAAGGAATAATGGTTCCAACACTGTTATATGGTTGCGGGGCGTGGGCTATGGATAAAGTTTGGCGGAGAAGGGTGGATGTGCTGGAAATGAGATGTTTGATGACAATATGTGGTGTGAGGTGGTTTGATCGAGTAAGTAATGTAAGGGTAAGAGAGATGTGTGCTAATAAAATGAGTGTGGCTGAGAGAGCAGAAGAGGGTGTTTTGAAATGGTTTGGTCACATGGAGAGAATGAGAGAGGAAAGATCGACAAAGAGGATATATGTATCAGAGGTGGAGGGA